>NC_056525.1:126981921-127000572 GCF_019175285.1 Sceloporus undulatus
ATGTAGAGAGATATTGTAGGACCTTGGAGATTCTCTGAAAGAAAGAAGTTGGCAACAGGAGCTTTCCTAAGCTTTAGTCTACTCCCTCAAATGCAGTTGGATATAATGATGATGATGATAATTGTAGAGAGCTCTTATAGCACCTTTGAGACTCACTGAAAGAAGGAAGTTGGCAGCAGGAACTTCCCTAGGCTTCAGTCTACTTCCTCAGATGCTTTTGGTGGAGGATATGTCTGTGACCACTTGGTCTCAGTTTCCTCCCTCTGCGCCTGCAATAAGATAGTTTCATCCAGAAAAATTGAAATGTTTTGCAGCTGTATGTGGAGAGATCTTGTAACACCTCTGAGACTCACTGAAAGAAAGCAGTTGGCAGCAATGTTCGTTGTTGTGGGCCTTCAAGTTGTTTCCCACTTAAGGCCACCATCTCACAGGGTTTTCTTGGCAGGGTTTCTTCAGAGGGGGGTTGCCATTGCCTTCCCCTGAGGCTGAGAGAGTGTAACTTGCCCAAGGTCATGATCAAGATGGGAATCAAACCCTGATCTCCAGAGTCATAGTCCAGTGCTAAAACCGCTACACCACACGGACTCTCTGCAATGTATCCATGTGCATTTAATTTCTCTACCGTTTTAAGTATGAGATACTGTGCCACTTTGGGGAATAGCTGAAAGAAAGTAATTGGCAGCATGAGCTTTCTTAGACTTCAGTCTACTTCCTCAGATGCATATAGTGTAGGAAATAGACTTTAGGAAAGCTCATGCTGCCAACTTCTTTCTTTCAGTGAGTCTCAAAGGTGCTACAAGATCTCTCCACATACTGGGAACAGTAGTTTGTTGTGGCACCAGAGCTCTCTAACAGAGAAGGCTAAATGTCTCACAAAACATTAGCCTGTTACAGACTGCCAAAATAAAGCTGCTTGGGGTCTCTTTGGAGGTGTGCTATTTAAATGATGCCTGGGTCCTAAGAGTCCGGAGGTTGCACCAAAGCCACGCTCCATTCCTAAGCGTTGGAGGGCAGCTTTGATGCAGCTTCCGGATTCTTAGGATGCATGCATCATTTAAACAGCATACTTCCAAAGAGACCCCAAGCAGCTTTATTTTGGCAGTCTGTAGTTTCCAGTTCCCTAGCATTCAGTCAGGGCAGTTAAAGTGATTTCAAACTGGATTGTTTCTGTAGTGTATTTTGGACCCCAGTGAAGGCAAACAGTTGTGTGAAATTACTATTATTGTTGGTAATTATTGTGAAGTTGAAGGCTTTCATGGGCGGCATCCATAGTTTTTTGTGGATTTTTGGGGCTATGTGTCCATCTTCTAGAAGAGTTTATTCCTGATGTTTCATTCTCTGAAGATGCCAGCCACAGATGCTGGCGAAATGTCAGGAATAAACTCTTCTAGAACATGGCCACACAGCCAAACCCCCCCCCCCCAAAAAAAAACCTATGTTGTTTTTGTTATTTTTTTTTATTATATACACACACCTCGCAGTATACACACGCAATATTCCAGGTGGGGCCTGTTCTCGTTAAATGAGCTTGAGAGGCTGGTGGGACAGAGAGGAGGGCCTCTCTGGATGATCTCAACCCTCTAGTACAGGGAGATATGGTCCTTAAAATAATCTGGACCCAAGCCATATAGGGTTTTATAGGTCAAAGCCAGCACTTCAAATTGCGCCTGGAAACAGTCCAGCAACCAATGGAGCTGTTGCAATAAAGGAATTATGTGCTCCCTGTAGCCAGCTCCAGTTAACAATTTGGCTGCAGCTCTATGGGCCAACAGAAGTTTCTGAGCATCTATGAGAGTCTCCCCCACACACACCCCATTGGCAAATTCCATGCACAGAATCTGTATATTTTCATGTGTTGAGTATTGGCATGCCATCATTAACAAAGTTCCCTTTTACAAAGCCTTTTTACACTAGTATTTGAAAAGGAATGGACGTTACTGGAAATAGAATTAGATGAACAGGTTAAATGGGCCCAGAACTTGGGCCATAATACTGAGATGGAAAATATGGAAGGCAGGCCTGAAAGAGGTAACATATGAGAGAGAGAAAATTACAAGAAGTATTGATGACACTTGATATCAGATTGCCTGAGATGTATAAAGGACTTAAAGGTGGGAAATGTGGTGTATGTGAAATAATTTTTTTTATCACATGTGGTAGTCTTGTGATAAAGCAAAAAGCTATTGGATACAAATAGAAAAGTTAATGCAATGTATTTTTAAATGCAGAACTGAATTAAACCCCATGATGGGGTCACCATGAGTCCAAAATGATTTGAAGGTACACAGCAACAACAATGGATGCGGAAATTGAGTCTTGAAGTAATATAAAAATAACATCATTACTGAGAGATCATACATGCTGAGTGTTAATATTATCAGGGTTAGGAAGTAGGAAGTTAAATATAGTTTATGTTGTCTGTATTAAGTGGGCATTATGTTAACTATTATAGTTTTGTATACAAGGAGGTGGTTGGAGGTAGTGTAGATTAGTTGTTTTAGGGTTAGTTTGTAGTTTAGTGTAGAATTATGTGGGTAAGGAGTGTTTCTTAGTTATGTATGTTTTATGTTTAAAATTTTAATTAAAATATTAAAAAAATTTTTTTTTACTTATTCAAGACTTAGTTGATCTGGTTGTTTATTTCAGATGTACGTATTGTTGGTTTTGACTAAAACATTTGCTGAAACCTTGAACCAGCCAGTTTGTTAATGTTACGATTAAATCCATTGTATTGTTGGTGGCACCTTGTATTGGTTGTCGTTCCACTTCACACGGAGTGCAATGGGTTGATGGTGCAGCTGACCAGTCTTGTGCACATGCTATCAGTTAGTAGGTGGGCAACAAAAAAAAACCTATGAGCAGCAATGCCACCAGCTGCATACCAGCCCCTTTTCCCGTCTCTGAACTGGCATGCAGTCGGCATATCAGTGCAATAGCTTGCACTTTCCAGCTTGAAGCGGAGCTCCACACGCTTTGAACTTCAGCTTCCAGAATTCCTGATAGTTGACCCAGCTGGCTGGAGCTTCTGGGGGTTGGAGTCCAGAATACTTGAAGGACCAGAGTTTGGGAATTGCTGGTCTAGGGAATGCTTGTTTGATAACCAGTTTCCCAATCAGAATACACCTAGTACGGTAGTACCTTGCTATCCTCAAGGGATCTGTTCCAGACACCCCCGCAGATAGCCAAAAACAGAGGTCCCATTTTTTTCAGTGGGCATGCACGTACCCATTTAAAAAGCCAGGGCTTGACATCCGTGGAAGCTCAAATCTGCAGATGGCAAACCTGCAGTTGTTGTGGGCGTGCTGTAAAAGAGTCTGCATGACTGTTTTAATGTAATGTAAAGTGTTGAGTAAAGCAAGTCAATTGTGCTAGCATTCCAAATTATGTTGCCATTACTCATTCCAAAATAACATTAATGTCAGAGTAGTCATTACAAATATTTTCCTGCTGCTACACTTCCATATTAGTCTTCTCCCATACACCCATTTACCTTTTCTTTCTGTTCCTTTTCTATATTTGGTCCGTTCCTTTATCCCTTATTCTGTGAGGCAGTTATAAGAATCTATGGCTGTTACCTTTTTTTTCCTCACTCTTGGGTGGGCTAGGATGTAGAAAGGAAAGTAGAATACACAGGCTGGACCAGATGGGGTCAAATGAAGTGGCTTCCAGCCACTTTGGGGGCATGGCATTTACATGACGTATGCCCCCAAAGGGGCCTGAAGCCATTCCAATACTGCAAAAAGGAGCCAGAATAATCTGGCTCTTGGAAGTGTGGCTTGGGTCCGCCAGTGGTGGTCCACTTTGGGAGCGGGCCATGCACTCACCCAATTATGGCCAGAGCAGCCTCAGGCCATTCCTTCCCACCCATCTGTCTCAGGCCATAGTCATATTATGTTTTGCTGTGCTAGAGTCCTCATTAAGCAACACTTGAAGAGGACTTTTGTGTGTGACCTATGCATCCAGTTTCCTCACTATCTTTATATTGCATTCAACTGGAACACACAGGGAATGGTTTAATTTGGTGAGATCTACAATACAATTCATTGTTTTCTGCTGAATTTATTAAAAGATGTATAGAGTCATAGAGTTGGAAGAAACCACAAGGGCCATCCAGTCCAACCCTTCCTGCCATGCAGGAACTCCCAGTCAAAGCATCCCAGACACATGGCCATCCTGTCTCTGCTTAAACACTTCCAAAGAAGGAGACTCCACTGCTCTCCGATGGAGTGTGTTCCTCTATCAAACAGATCCGTCAGGAAATTCTTCCTAATGTTGAGGTAGAATCTTTTTCCTGCACTTTAAATATATTGCTCTGGGCCCTATTCTCTGTAGCAGCAGAAAACAAACTCCAATTCCCAGAATTCTATAGGATGGAGCAGTTAAAGCAGTGTCAAACCAGGTTATTTCTCTAGTGCAGATGCAGCCTTTGCCAGTTTTAACACTACCACACATGTAAAAACGCACAACACAACCAACCTGACAGGCTTTGAGCTTCGGGGACAAACTCAGTACCTCAAGAACTCGATGCATTTGCCGTCTCTAGACTTACCTGACGAGAAAGTCCAGCCGCCCACTCTAAGCCTTTACAACACCACCTCCCTCACACCAAGATGCCCAAACTGAGGTAACTTTGAAGAGCCTCCTTATCACGCCAGCACCTCAATTATACTCAAGTACTGAATATAAATTGAGTATAGTACAGTACTGAGAAAATCAGTCACAGTAGAACTCTGTGGCTCACTCACATTTCTTTGGGCTTCCTCATCATCATAAGGACTTGACTTTACATTGGCCTCATCAGATAATAGAGTTTAGTTAGATTCCAGTTGATCCATGCCCTCTTCCCTCCATTGTACTCTCTGTTAAAGAATACCATTTGATAAGGAAAGACTTATGTCATTCTCTTAGATATAGTCTAATTTCATATTCTTCATACTTTTCCTCATCTAGAGTAAGCTTACGTTTTCTTTCCACATACTTCATTACTTTGGTCATATTCCTTTCTCCAGTCTGGGGGACTAGCACTCTATTCATGGAATGTATCAATAGTGCATCTATCATATTCTCTGAAGAAGGCAGAGTTTCAGTAAGACTGGTATTGCTTCCCAATGACCCTGTGGGTGTAGATGGGTCCTGAAGGACTATTTGAAATGGATTACTGCTTTGCAAACATCTGTATTACATGATTTCCAGACCTTGTTCGATTTTAGGCAGCAGTTTAGCAATCCATTTTACTTGCCTAGTTTCTTATTCATCTTCCACAGGTTTAGAATCTTGTCTTTGGAAGAGGAAATTAACACCCACATTATCCTATCATTTCTTAGATTGTACGCCATAGGCAGGTTTACTCTTTTATATTTGTTGTTTTTATGTACAGCTCTGTGCAAATCTACAGCGCTATATAAATAATAATAATAATAATAACAACAACAACAACTGGATTCATTTCTCAGCCCTAAAACAGACAGGGTCACACAGAGGAGGAGGAAGGTACTTTGGCATAGTTTTTGAGGAGTATACAGTGCCCCTCCTTTGGTGCTTTGGGGGCACATTCAGCCCTAGGGCCAGAAACAGCCCACCTGGCTTCAGGGGCTGCAGGGATTACAAAATGTGTGTGCGCTTTCAAGTCACTCATTGACTTCTGGCACTCCATGCATTTCATAGGGTTTTCATAGAATCATAGAATCCTAGAGCTGGAAGACCACAACAGCCATCCAATCCAACCCTCTGCCATGCAGGAATATACAATCAAAGCACCCCCAACAGATGGCCATTGCTCCATGTCCTAGTCTCTAGAGCAGCAGAAAACAAGCTTGCTCTATCCTCAGCATGATTTTAAATATTTAAACACAGCTCTCATGTCACTACTTAATTTTCTCTTCTCCAGGCTAAACATACCCAGCTTCCTATCCATAAGGCATGGTTTCCAGAGCTTTCACCATTTTGGTAGGCCTCCTCTGGACACGCTCTAGCTTATCAATATCCTTCTTGAATTATGGCACTCAGAACTGGACACAGTATTCCAAGTGAGGTCTGACCAAAGCAGAATACAGTAGTATTGTTACTTCCCTCGATCTAGACACTATGCTCCTATTGATACAACCTAGAAATGCATTGCCTTTTAAAACTTCTGCATCTCAATGCTGACTCATGTTCAGCTTGTGGTCCATTAAGACTCCTAGATACCTTTCACAAGCACGGCTGTCAAACCAGGTGTCCCTTATCACATATCTGTGCATTACATTTTTTATGTGTTAAGTATAGTACCTTACATTTCTCCCTGTTGAAATTAATTTTGTTAGTTTTGGCCTAGCTATCTAATCTATTAAAATCATTTTGAATTCTGATCCTCTCCTCTTGGGTATTAGCTACACCTCCAAATTTAGTGTCATATTTAAATTTGATAAGCATGCTCTCTATTCCATCATCCAAGTCATTGATAAACATGCTGAAAAGCACTGGGCCCAGGACAGAACCCTGTGGTACCTCACTAATAATTTCTTTATAGGATGAGAAGCCACTCCACCCCCCACATGCACACCGGTCTTCATCCCCATGAGGCATGGAATGGCGCATGTGAGGAGTGGCATGGGAAAAGGGAGCCCGCGTGAGTCAACTCCCAGAGGTCCCACCCATTGGAAGTCCTGCACCAGAAGTCCCACTCCCACTAGAGAGTGTGTGACATGCCCAAGTTCACGTAGTCGGTTTCGATAACCAAATGGGTATTGAAATTCTGGTCTCCCAGTATCCCAGTCCACCACTCAAACCACTGCACCATGCTGGCTCTCACTTTATATGGCTCTCTGCTGTTGTTCATTCTGATACTCTCATAAAAGCTCAGAACAGCTTGCAACCTGTTCTTAATGCTATTTATACAGGGCTATCTTTTAGGTTAGTCCCCAAACTACAAGCGATTTGAAATACCCTCACCAGAATGTATATTAGTGTGAGCAATTGGGACACTTCACTGAGCCATGAAGTTAAAGCAGTGTCAAACTGGATTATTTTTGCAGTGCAGATGTAGCCCTACTAATTTCTGTACTCAGTTCTAATGGCTAGTACTTAAATGTTTTAAAACCCTTACTACCCTATGAAGATTTCCTGTCTGTGCTTCTATAAGGTACAAGCCAGAGGAAGGGTTTTATATCTGCAGTATATAACATAGCACTACTGAATCAAGGGGAAGGGAGAGTTTAATGAAAGTGTGAAAGCTGTATGCAATGCATATTAATTGGATAAATGCAAAAATAAATTATGTCTAGGGTGTTCCTTGCAAACATTTTTGTGCTTGCTGTTGTAAATCCCCCCATTCTTCAGTGTTTTTTGGAAGTACATTTTTTCTAGAAATAAAATACTGTAGTCACCTATGGTATATAAATATAACAGCAGAGGGCACCAGACTATCTCTTGAACATGGAAATCTCAGAGTATTTACATTTTTATTCCAGCTGTGTAGTGTACTTCCTGCATTTCTCCACTAAGTTGACTTGGCAAATACTATTAAGTGAATTAATACAATATCCTGGGATGGGTGTGTAACAACTACTTAATTTTAGTCTCAGATGTGTTTTTACACATCACTCAAAATCTTAAACAATAATGTGGGAAAATTTTGTATGTCTATTTACGATGTGAAGTACTTTTTCTACATTCTGGGTGTATTTATATCTTTTTCATTAGTAAGTACAATGTCCTTTGCATATTACAAGACTGACTTGGTGATATACTTCAGCTATTCAGTATTTTAATGTGGGAAATAACCAGCTTCCTTGCAACTTCATTTGATAATGCAAAATTTTTAAAAAGTAAAGTACATACTCCACAAGGTCCTACTCTGTTACTTTATGATGGCATGGAGGTGACCCTGGACTCTTAAAAACTATGCCAAAGAGAGGAAGTTGTACCATGTTTGCAAGACTCTGCATATGGTTCCGATGGTGGATTAAATGATTAATCTGTTTACAGAGAAGTCTGTTAACTTTTAAAAAGAATGAGAACTGATCATTCATTTTATGAGAAAATATTAGATAACAATTTTAGGATTTAAAGAACAGTAGAACAGAATAATGGTAGAAGCTTATCTTACATATAAATTTGGAGGAGGAATAACTGGATAACTACAGCTGTCATTAAGCAAGTTGAAAGTCCCCCTTTTCCTTTATTATATTGTTATTTTGTGTAGTGTGTTATTTGGGTGTAGTATGTAGGTATAAATTTCAGTATGTTATTTTATATTATTAAAAGTTTAATATTAATAAAAAATACCTGTTTAAAAAAGAAGAGTGTTCAGAAATTTCATCTGGTCCAAAGCTCTGCAGCATGGGTACAGGGACCATATAATTCTCTTGTTGAAAGAGCTCCATTGGCTGTTCATACATTTATGGGTACAATTCAGAGTGCTAGTTTTGACCTATAAAACCCTTGTATATACAGTCGGCCCTCGGTATCTGCAGACTACCATCTGTGGATGGCAAGCCCGCATTTTCCTCAGTGGTGGCACGTGCATGTGGCCAGACCACCATTAGGGATAGCCCTCACTGTTCCATGGCAGCATGTGCATGTGGCCATGGCACCATTAAGTTCCGTTGTCTCTAATGGTGGTCATCCAAAGTAGAAAATGTTTTTTTCCACTCCACCTCACATTGTCTGGTCCCCCAGTGAAATCTGTGGATGAGGTCTGTTGCTCTCAGACAAAATCCACAAGATTTTACTGGGAAACTAGACATTGCCATTTTCCTCGTATCGCTCTTCTAAGTTTTCTATCTCTTTTCCTGCCTTTCTTCTTTTTTTAAAAAAAGGAAGAAAAAACAGGTTACCTGCACAATTTTTTATTTTTTATTCTACTCAGAGTGTCATCCATCCATCTGAACGTACATCCAGTAAGTACAGTACTGTATTTATTTTTCCTTGCCTTCCTTTCTTCTGGTCTGCCTCCTTACTTGAGCCTCCTCTGTTTCCTTTCTGGCCTTGTCTGCCTCTCCGTCCTTCCTTCCTGCCAATAATTCAAGGAACATTTAGATCAGTTCTATTCAAAGTGGTGATCTATTGTGCTGATTCATGAGCCATCAGCTGTTGATCCCTGGAGACTTTCTAGGAAAGAGAAACAATTTAGCCAATCGGCAAAAATATAGTAATAGTCCTTCAAACATTGGAGAAAAAAATGCTGGCCCCTTATATCAGAAAGCCTGAGAAGCCCAGATTTAGATTGCCTCATCACATTGACTGGCAAGTATTGCCTTCTCCCACTTAGCTATGCACAGTCGTTACTCTAGCCATGTTATACAGTGCGTAGTGTCAAATCAGGACCTGTGAGAACCACAGTTATACTCCCACTTCTCTTTTTCATGCATTTTGACGCGGGCTATTTTTGTTCCCCATTTCCACTTGCGCAATGTTGCTATAATCCGATTCTTGATTTGCTTTATAGCACAGTGGGAATGGGGCCCAAGTCATTTTTTACTTATGGCAACCCTAAGGCAACCTATCATGGGATTTTTCTTGGCAAAATTTGCTCAGAGACAGTTTGCCATTGCATTTCCCTGATGCTGAGAGCATGACTTGCCCAAAGTCACCCAGTAGGTTTCATGGCTGAGCTGGGAATGAAATCCTGGTCTCCACAGTCTGTCAGCCAGCGTGGCATAATGGTTTGCATGTCGGACTACAACTCTGGAGACCAAAGTTTGATTCTCCGTTTGGCCATGAAACCCCTAGGTGACCTTGGGCAAGTCACACTAACCTAAAGGATGGGTCAGAAAAGCCATAAGTCAGAAAAGACTTGAAGGCACACAACAACAGAACAGCTTAGAACAGTTGAAGCCGGCATACTGAAAAATAAAAATATAATCTCATCCAGCACCATCCAGCACTTGATCCTCCAGGTAGGAAAGGAGCCACTGCAAAACTGTGTCTCCAAGTCCCAGTCCAGCAGTGGCCTAGAAGGATACCATGCTCAATGGTACCGAAAACTGTTGAGAGGTACAGCAGGAACCAACAAGGCCGTACTCCCCCATCTAGTTCCATCTACCAAGGCCACCAAAGCTGTCTCCAGAACCTCACCCTAAAATGTAATCTCAGAAACTGGCTGGTTAATTTTTTCACTTAGCAGGGAAGTTCACTGGGTGATACTTAACATGTAGGTTTGTGAGGATACAGGAGTACAACATAGATCAGTGATGGTGAACCTTTTACAGACCGAGTGCCCAAACTGCAACCCAGACCCCACATATTTACTGCAAAGTGCCACGTCCCTCTGGCTTTCTAGTAAGAAACTCTGGCAAACTGTGCTAGGGCGACAGCATGTGTGCCCACAGAGAGGGCTCCGAGTGCCACCTCTGGCATGTGTGCCATAGGTTCGCCATCACTGACATAGATCAATGTATACTGTCTTGAGTATTTTGGAGAAAGGGTGAGGCATATATGTGCTAATTAGATAAAATAGTATCTTGCCCAAATTTCTTTACAAAGATTGTTGTTTTCTGTTTTCAGGTTTCACTCGATTGTGCAGCGAGACTGCATTTTAACACAAACCACACTCTTTCACTGAAGGCATCCAGAGGAAACATACAAAATGGTTACGACTTTGTTCCCCAAATAGTTCAGTTACTCGCTTTTCAGAAATGGAAGATGTCCTATAGACAGAAGAAAAAATGAGTATCTTCCCAAGGTTGCCAGGACATGTGGATGGCTGGAGGCATGATGTCAAACAACCCATATCATTTGCTATTCATAGAATAGATATGAGCTAGCTAGACATTTACTACGATGACGACTACTGTTATTATTATTATTATTACATTGGTGCTTTCTGCACTGGCATTTGGGACGTCCGGAGGACGTCCTATTTTAAAAAAGGGGCGTCTCTTATAGACGCCCTTGTGCCTAATACGGACTCCGTCCGTACAAGATGGCGTATCAGACGCTGAGCGTCCGTACGCGTCGCAAACGCGACTGAAAAAGAAGCTCCATTTTGGAGCTTCTTTTTCTGTCTGCACGGGGGCCGCGCCGTGTGGAGGCTCCGGCTCCCCTGCAGACTAACCGGCGGCGGCGGCAGACCGCCGCAAAGCGGCGGTTTGTATCCCGCCACTGTCTTTATACTGGATGCTTGCACTTAGGGTTACTTAAAATGATATAATTCACAGATATAGCTGTGTTAGTCTGTGGAATCGGTATGTAGAGAGATTTTGAGACAAGAAAGAAGCTGGCAGCATAAGCTTTCGTAGACTTCAGGGCCTGAACAGACAGGCCAATATAAAGCTGCTTCGGGTCACTTTCGAGGTATGTTGTTTAAATGCTGAATGTTTAAATGCTAAGAGGCTGGAAGCATGTGTGTTGTTTAAACAGCATACCTCCAGTGACCCAAAGCAGCTTTATTTTGGCCTGTCTGTTCAGGCCCTGAAGTCTGCTTCCTACACTAGATGCATCTGAGGAAGTAGACCGAAGCCTAGGAAAGCTCCTGCTGCCAACTGCTTTCTTTCAGTTAGTCTCAAAGGTGCTCCAAGATCTCTCTACATTTATTATTATTATTGTTGTTGTTATTATTATATGGAACTGCATCTGAGGAAGTAGACTGAAGCCAGGGAAGGCTCCTGCTGCCAACTTCTTTCTTGGCGTGAGTCCCAAAGGCGCCCCAAGATCTCTCCAGGCACTGATTCCAGAGACTAACACGGCTATATCTTTGAATGCAAAGCAAGCACAGGCACAGAATAAAAAGAGCAGCAGGCCAATGTATGTTGACTGCAGAAGCAGGCCTGGTCTGGGTCCTGAGGAAGCCAAGGTAGGCCTCTTGGCCCAGTGAAACCCTAACGCTGCCCTTCAAACGCTGAGGGCCTTTGTTGGGGCTGCAGCCATACTGGAGTAACAACCCGGTGTGGCACCGCTTTGACTCTTTGCTATGGAATTCTGGGAATTCTGGGCCCCACAACAAACTCCAACTCCCAGAATTCCATAGCAAAGAGCCAGACAAAGAGTCAAAGCGGGTTGTTACTCCAGTATGGCTGCAGCCTTATCGGCCTCCTCTGGGCGCCCTCCTTTTCCAGGCCATCATCCTCTCTTCCAGCCTTGTGTCCAAAACCGTCCTCCATTTTGAGCAGGGGACTCAGGGAGGGAGGCAGGGCTTTCTCTGGGAGGAAGAGGGCTGCTTGCTGGCGTCCTCCATTTTGCGGCGAGGGCGAGGCCCCGGAGGCCTGGAGCCGCCTTTGTCCGGCCTCCCCTTCCTTCCTTCCTTCCCTGCCTCCTCCGCGCTCTGAGGGAGGGAGCGCCTCCGAGGAGGAGGAGGAGAGGAGGCTCCCAAGATGGCCCCTGCTGCAGAGGCGGCCCTGGAGGCAGCGGAGACAGCAGCAGCAGCGGCATCGGCGGCGGTGGAAGCAGGAGCAGCCGCGGGCCGGAGGGTGGGCGCCGGCCATCTCTGGCTCCGCGGGGGGAAAGAGGAGGCGGCGGCGGCGGAGGAGGGCGCCACAGCGCTGGTTCGCAGCTGAAAGGAGCCGCCGCTGAAGCCGCGAGGAGGTGAGCGGAAGAACAATAGGGCGGGGGCTGCCCCAGCAGCCAGGCTCCTCTCCTTCGGCCTCGGAGGCGGGAGGGAGAGAGAGGCCCCAGGCCTTCGCCGTTCAGGCCTCGGCACGCGCGCGCCCTGCTCTCGCTTCCCCTGGTTAGGCCTCAGGCTTTTGCCGGCCTCGATTTTTGCTTTCCGCCCGGGACGGTGGCTCCCTCGCCGGCCGTGGAGGGGGGGGGACGGTGGCAGGAGAGAAGAGGGCTCGAGGCCGACTTGTGGGTCGCCGCCCAGCTCCCTTTGGCCCTTGAAAACCAAACACAACTTTTGCTCATGTGATCCATCCGCCCTTCTCCCCCAAGGCAGCCAGGGCGGCCTACAGTATAAACACACCCGCTTGCTTTGCTTTCAAAGGTAGGGAGATGATGGCGGTGGATTGAAGCCCCGGATCCTTCTTCTTCGTGGCTGGGCTGCGTTGAGAGAGAGGGCTGTGGCCCAAGGGCCCAGGGCCTCAGAGCTGGGGAAAGGGCCCTGCTGCCTGCGGTGGGAAGGGCTAGCCCTAAAGCAATGGGCTTCTGCCCATTTGCCTGGACGGTTTTTGCAGCCACTTGCAAAAGGCCAGGCAGGAAGGGTCCATTACACTAGAGCTGGAGTCATCCAGTCCAAGCCCATCCTGCCATGCAGGAACTCACCCTCAAAGCACCCCCTGAGTGACAGATGGCCATCAGCCTCTGTTTAAAGACCCCCAAGGAAGGAGGCATTGGGCCTGAACAGACAGGCCAAAATAAAGCTGCTTCGGGTCACTTTGGAGGTGTTTAAATGCCACACACATCTTAAGAGGCCAGAAGCTGCCCCAAAACTGCGCTCCAGTCCTTAGGCACACTTCCAAAGTGAACCAAAGCAGCTTTATTTTGGCCTCTCTCTTTGGGCCCATTGGGCTCCATTTCCCACATCTTTTGTTCCCATTCCCCCCCAACTTTGGTCCCAAACACACTGCAGATATAACCCACTTTGAGACTGCTTTAACTATCCTGGCTCAGGGCTGGGGCAACCTGAGAACTGGAGTTTATTGTGTGTCCTCCAGAGTTCTGACAGAGAAGGGTCAATGCCTCATAAAACTACAGCTCCCAGAATTCCCTAGCATTGAGTCAGGGCAGTGAAGGCCCTCTCAAACTGGATTATTCCTGCAGTGTGTTTGGGACCCTAGGGATTAGATCTCGATCCGGAAGTAACAGTTTACCAAGGGTCTGTATATAATACATTATGTATAGCAAATGAAGCCTGACTTATTATTATATTGCTTATTCTTCTCTTCAGGTCAGTTGTTTTTTTAAGTTGTATACATTGCATATTGATTATTATACAATACATATATATATATATATATATATATATTCCTACATTCTATTACAATTTGTCTGGATATCTTTAATACCCCGCCTCATTGCTCCCCTTCCCCGGAGCCACTTTCTTCATGCTAGTGCATATACCGTGTTGTTTATTCTCTTGGGATCCACATTACTGACACTCTCACAGCCTACCGCTACAAGATCTCTTTGCACAGTGATATTCCAGGCTATGCCTCTGAATTCTTCTGTAGTGGAATCCAGTGACTGGAAACCAACAACCCACAAGACAAAAGGGGCTTTGGCTTCTTATTTATGTTTGGATTTAACGTTTGAGTCTCCTCGTGTACTTCCTAGTACGTATAGGAAAATCCTGTCATTTTCCCATGTGTTTGTAAACACTGTGGGAAACTTGCACCCCTCCAAATGTTGCTGGAGTCCAATTTCCTTAACCCCTGGCCATTGTTGCTGTTACTTAGATATTTCCAAAGGACAGAAAGAAAGCTTGGTTTCAAGTTGAATGGGGAAGACAGTCTAGAACAGTGGTTCCCAACCTTTGAAATGCTGCGACCCTTTAATACAGTTCCTCATGTTGTGGCGACCCCCAATCATACAATTATTTTAATTGCTATATGCAAATGTGTGTTTTCCGATGGTCTTAGGCGACCCCTATGAAAGGGTCATTTGACCCCCCAAAGGGGTCCCGACCCACAGGTTGGGAACCACTGGTCTAGAAGGTTGCAGGTCCTAACCTTCATTACCACAGATCTGAGTGAAATGAGGGAGGACGCAGGGAAAGACATCCTATTATAGACAGACTACCTTGGCAAAGAGACTCTAGCATCCTCTGGTAAACTTCATTTTTGAATACAGTACCATAGTGTACTCTGAATAGATCTACGGTACCTTTAAATAAGGTTTAGAAACAGCAGAAGAGTTCATAATGTGGTGACTAGGGTCCAAAAGATACTGCAGAAATAATCCAGTTTCAGACCACTTTAACTACCCTAGCTCAGTGCTACGGAATCGTGAGGATTGTAGTTTGTTGTGGCCCCAGAGCTCTCTGACAGAGAAGGCTAAATGTCTCACAAAACTACAGTTCCCAGAATTCCCTAGCATTGAGCCAGGGCAGTTAAAGCAGTCTCAACGTGGATTATTTCTGCAGTGTGTTTTGGACCTAGGTACCTTAACCAGGACTCCACCCACACTGCAGAAATAACCCAGTTTGACACCACTTTAACTGTCGTGGATCAATGCTATGCAATTCTGGGAGTTGTAGTTTATTGTGGCACCAGAGTTCTCTGACCGAAGGCTAAATATCTCACAAAACTACAGTACCCAGAGTTCCATTGCACTGAGCCATGGCAGTTAAAGTGGTGTCAAACTGCATTATTTCTGGTGCTGTGCCTGTTGTTGTGACAATCAGTCTATTAGTAGACCAAATTTTAAAGTGTTGATTCTGACTTCTTAAAGGTTAGGATGAAGATACTTCAAGGATTGCCTGTTTCTGTCTGTTCCTCCCTATATTTTAAAATCTTCATTAGAGAGGTTTCGGTGGATATCCTTTGTCATAGGCAAAACATTATATTTTTGGCTGGCAGGTAAACAACATTCTGTGGTAATATAGCTGATTTAAATTAGGTTCGTTTAAATGAAATGACTTCTTTTTTAAAAAGTGTTTTTTAAAACTGATTATTCATATTTTTATTAAGAAGTCTGTTGTTGTTGGTTTGTCGCTGTTGTTGCTCTAATTATTTATTTGTATCCAGCTTTCCCCCCAAATTTGAGACTCAGAGCTTACAGTCTAAAATCATAGTAATCACTTTATTTTATAGTGCAATGAATTCCATCCAGAAACAAATCCTTCAGTTAATACAACCTGATCTAAAAGAGCACTTAAAAAAACAATATTATATTAATGAGTAGCCATAACATCTGAACTGCATTTTGCTACTTAATTTTCTGATTTAGTCCTATATTGGTACAGTCCTATGTTCTATATAGGATACTAACTTGTAATTCCCAAAGTTTATTGAAAGATGGAAATCATATCAAAGCCTAATAACTTTGTGTGGGTGAAGCTGGAGATGCCATAGATTGTAATGTTAAGAGGCATTAAAACATGGTTGATTAAGCTTTCTGATAAATAAAATAATGTTTCACAGTTAATATAATAAGCAGGATTCAGGTTTTTTATTCCAACATTAATGCCAAAAAAAAAAAGATAAAAATTTAAACCAAAAAAAACCACCTTGGGTTTGTTTTTTTAGATTGTTTTCTCCCCAACCCTTTATAATAATAGACAAAACAAAACCATATTCATCTTTTTTCCCCTCAGGTAGAGATAACAGAGAAATATATTATCAATCCTAATAATAAAGTGGCTCTGTGTGTGTTCCTTCAAGTTGTCTGTTGAATTATAGTGACCCCATGAACTTTTCTTCTGGGTTTCTTAGGCAAGGAGTATTCAGGAGGTGGTTTTGTCCATCCCCTCCTCTGAAATACAGCCTATAGCACCTGGTATTCATTGGTGGTCTCTCATCCGAGTACTAGCCAGGGCAGACCCACTTTAGCTTCCAAGGTCAGATAGGGTCTGGTGCTTTTAGGGTATTTAGTCCCTACACGTATAAATAGGTCCTGCAATAGCCAACATCTATATACAGGTATACTATGATGATTCCAGTCTGTTCCTATGCATGTAAATGTGGAAATGGAGAGGAAAACAGAATTTTTTTTATGCTGTATTTTTATGTGGAAGACTTTCTACACAATATATACCAGGGGTAGGCAACCTTTTTGAGCCAGGGCCCGGGTTGGTGTCCCCCAGACAACCGGAGGGGGGGGGGGGGATAAATAATTACATAATATAGGACAACATTTTCAAATGTAGGACACATTTTTAAAAAAATGGAGGACATGCGAAAAAAATTTGATGATTTTTTAAAAAGTATAATATAAACGCATGTTTCTTAGGCATGATCAAAATGGAGGACATTTGGGCATTATTCCTAGACAGATAGCAGAAATGTACTTTCCTTTCTGGCCAACCCCCCCCCCCCCCACACATACACACACACACATTCCAAACAGCACATTTGGGCATTGAACATGGCTTTACTTAAGATGGCCTCTTGCATATTTCAGAGGCTTATTGCATAATCAAACTCTTTGGGTTTCACACTGAACATGGGTTCACATGGCTATGCATGTTGAACATGTCAAGGTGGTCTCATAAGTGATTTGCCCTCGGGTTCAACTGTATTTCTCAGAAGTGTGTACTTGGTCAAGGGACTGTGGTTTTTCTTCACTGCGCATGAGTTTGTAAAAATCACAGCAACTTACATTGGCCGTGCCTCTGAAGCTGGCTCATATCACCATCACCATCATCATTGTTAAAACAAAGCAGACCTGTAAAAATGGAATGGAAATCCTCCTCCTCCTCCTGCTCCTGTTCTTCTTCTTCCTCCTCCTCCTCCTCCTGCTCCTTCCTTTTTCCCTCCTCCTCTTCCTCCTCCTTCCTTCCTCCTTCCTTCCTTCCTCCCTCCTCCACCTGCTCCTTCCTTCCTCCCTCCTCCTCCATCCTTCCTCCCTTCTCCTCCTCCCCACGCGTTTCCGCGAGAGGCCATTGGCCTCTCACACAAGCGCGCAGGGCCTTTGCCCCCGCTTGCCCACCACCAAAGGCCTCACGCGCTTGCGCAAGAGGCCAATGGCCCAGCGTGCTTGCGTGAGAGGCCAATGGCCCAGCGTGCTTGCGTGACAGGCCAAAGGCCCCACGGGGCTTTTGGCAGCAGGCAAGGCGGCGGCAATCGGCGGCAGGACCGAGCTGGGGCCAATCCCAACGGCTCGGCGGGCCGCATGTGGCCCGCGGGCCGTAGGTTGCTGACCCCTGATATATACAATCGCATATACTCACCTGGTCTGTTGTATTACAGTCAGTCATATTAGATGGACTAAATATAGGATATGCACATTTTGTTATTCTGAGGAGACAGGAATTGGCAAACCATGGTGCTGAAATGAATAGACCAACAAATGAACGTGTGGGTGAAGCTGAAGGTGCTACAGTTATCCCCCAGCAAAATAAAGTTATAATTTTAATTTGGAATATTATCTTCCGCTCTCTGGGTAATAACTAGCAGATGCAATTTTTTTGTTAAATATAAAGGAAGTATCTGTTGTTTTCTTTATACTGTATTACAACTATCCAATACAGTAATTTTCACATCAAGCCTTGAACATGTTTGAATGTAACATTTAGCCAGATATTCTGAATCAGATACAAGAAATTTAGAGGACTGGAAAGTTTTCCTTTTTCTGTCTTTTTCAGAAAACCCACACCAGTGGAAGTGAGTCTAATTGAGTTCAGTAGGACTGTCAATTAAGTGTATATAGAACTGTAGAATTACTTTACTATATGCGGGATGAGTGGTACAGAGCCAGCATTATGTCATGGTTTGAGCATTGACTATGACTCTGGAAACCAGGGTTCAAATCCCACTCAGCCACGGAAACCATTGGGTGACCTTTGGCAAGTCACACACACTCAGCCTCAGAAGGAAGCACTGGCAAAAAAAACCTCTTGCTCAGAAAACCCTATTATAGCTACACAACAACAGCAACAATAATAGGAATACCTAGTACTGTACTGTATGTACAGTCAATCCTCCTTCTCCACGGATTTTTTATCCACAGATTCAAGCATCCATGGTTTGAAAATATTGCAAAAAAGTATAAATTATTATTATTGTTGTTGTTGTTGTTGTTGTTGTTGTTGTTTATTTCTATAGTGCTTTAAATGTACACAGCACTGTACATACAAAT
>NC_056525.1:127000582-127169400 GCF_019175285.1 Sceloporus undulatus
AATTAAATCAATAAAAATATATTAAACCTGCCAATGGCGTACAATCTACAAAATACATAAAAACAATAGGTAATTATATAAAATAGAATTAGTTAAAAAGCAAGCAGCAATTAAAACATCAACATCCACAGTTTTATCAAATAACAGATAAATAATCACACAGTGCCTGGGAACGCTCCCCTGAACAGGTTGGTCTCCAATAGCAATCCTTGATTTTCTGCTTTATATAAGGGATACTATTTTGCTATGCCATTATATTTAATGGGAATTGAGCATCCATGGGTTTTGTTATCCATGGGGGATCCTGGAACCAAACCCAGAGGAGAACAAAGTCCCAATGTAATCAGCTCTTTCTTAGAGGCACTAAAATTGGGATATTTTGTGCGAATGGATAATTAACATGTCATCAACTGGAATTTCTGACTGTCAGTTTTAACTGTAACAAGGACACATTATCTTCCTCCTGTAGCCTCTCTGTAATGATTTGGGTAGAAGTTTATTCTTATATATGGAAGCTATCCCAGTGTATGACTGAGGAGGAGGCAGTGGGAGTAACAGGTATTTGGCTGTTCCTCTAGGGGGCCATTCAGACTACATTTTACCCTGGACCAGGAACCAAATTATGCATGTGAAGTTTATATTCGCCTCGAATCTCCCACAAGCAAATCGGAGGCTTGCACACCCATTCCGGGGCAAATGTCCCTTAGCGCGGGTCATTTGGAAGTGGGGTAAAAGCTATATCTTTTTTTTAAAAAACGGGTCCGGCGAATATGAACTTGCCCCTGGTCATGATCAGGGGAGGGATTTAGGTCAGAGGGAGGGCAGAGGGCAGAACATTCCCTCCCCCTTCATCAGAAAAGGAGGAGGAGGAGAAGGAAGGAGCCGGAGGAAGGGTGCAAAGGGCGATTGGGGGTAACGGAGCAAGAGGAGGAGGAGGAGGCAGGCGCTGGAGGAAGGATGCAAAGGGAGATCAGGGTGCCTGAGAAAGGGTCAAGTGAAGGGTAGGTCAAAGGGAGGGCACAGAACGGAACAAGCCTCCCTCTCGCACCAGGCAGCTCTCTTTTTATTTTCTATATATTTGACAATGTATGCGCATAGTTCTACAGGTAGATACATATATAGATAGAATGTGTCTGCTTGTGCTACTTTCCCTTTCATTTGCTTGCTCCCAGCAGCACACACTTTGCAAAAAGCTATTTTTCTAAATTATTTTTTATATGCGAATGCTCCAAATGTTTCTCTCTCAATTTGGCAAATTGATACAGAATGCTTTTGCTACTGTCTGTAAGGAATTGGGCTGGCTGAGAGAAAGCAAAGGATGCAGAGATGGTGTTCCGAGGTGAGGAATTTATTATTATTATTATTGTGTATGAGGCATTGGGGTGGCAAGGAGGAAGGATGCAGCTGCATTAGATTGCATTTGGGGGTTGAAAACGGAGGCAGCGGAGATCCCCAATCTGTAGTGACCCAAATACAACACACACACCTGGAGGTTTTTAAATTTGACAGCATCTGCACATACTGGCACCTGGTTTTAAAAAAAGGAGGGGGGAAGCACACATCCGGTGGCCCAATCGCTGTAGGAAACGTCACCTCGACGAAAGTGGAAATAAATTTGATTGACAGCAAAGGAGCCTTTTTTAAAACCGGTTCAGCAAATGAGAACTCTCCCCGGTGCTGCATGGCATTCAGGGTTAAATTACCCTGAGGCAAATAGTGGGCACTTGCTTCCAGAGGGATGCGGGGGGCGGGGGATCTCGATCAACCCAGTTCCATCCAGTGCAGATAGTGAGTCTGAATGGGGCCTGGGACTATGATTTTGGTTACATTTTGCATATATCCAAATTTATTACCACCTCTGAATTATGATACAATTATGTTCATTTTTGAACACTTTTTAAAAAAAATTAGGATATTTCTCTGTTCCTGTATAGTAATGCTGAGATCTATGTATTAGGTTGGTTTCGATGACACAGTAAGCCAAGGATCTGCAGGAACCCTGGCTTTTTGGTTACATGGCACCATGGTGGTGCCTACATACAGGTACACACTGCGTGGTTGCTCAAACTACTAGATTAATCAAACTACGAACCTCTGTGGTTTGCTTACCATGTCAATACAGCTTCATTTCCAATTTGTTTATGCCTCAACAAACTAGAGAAAGAAACTAAAACAATTCCTGACTTTCTTCTCTGTTGAGGGAGAAACAAACTAGAAAGTAAGCTTCTCCTGCACTGAGATGAAACGTTAAACAGATCACAGAGCAAAGTTCCATTGTTTCTTTTGTCATTCCAAATGTTGTGTGGGAACAGTCATGCCGCTTATAAAGTACATTTTTAATGAGATAGCTTAGTTTTTAATTTTTTAAAGAGAGTGTGTGTAGATAGCTGTATGGTGCTTTAAACTATACTATGAGCCACCCTATGTCCCATTTTTGGGAGGAAATAAATACGTGATCAACCAGAGTTTTTGCAGATTTTCTGGTGTATTGTATTTTTCAAACCATACCATTGTTTCAAAACCCAGAAAATATTGGTCCTTTCTTTAATACAATACAGTCAGCCTTCTCTGTCCACAGGTTTTTTATCCACAGATTCAAGCATCCACAGTTTCAACAGATTTTTAGAATGTATGCATTCTAAAATGCAAACATTCATTTTGCCATTTTATATAAGGGACACCATTTTACTATGCCATTATGTATTATAGGACTTGTGGATCCACAAGTTTTCTTATCTATGAAGATCCTGGAACCAAACCCCAGTGTATACCAAGGGCCCACTATATTGACAGCTTTCATCTTCCATTTTATTCTTTTTCAGACTGGAAAAACTAAAATTCACATAGGTCCAGTACACTGCAGAAATAATCCAGTTTGTGACTGCCCTAGCTCAATGTTAGGGAATTCTGGGAACTGTAGTTTTTTGAGACATTTTGCCTTGTCTGTCAGAGAACTCTGGGCTAATTGCTTGCATTAGCCTTACAGGATGATGTGAGACTGGGGGGAATCCAGGCTTTTTTGGCCCATGTGTACAGGCCCCGAGGGGACAAGCCATTAATTTTTGCAACTACAGTCACCCCTCCATTTTCACGCACTTGAAATCCGTGTCCTCGCATATATGCCAGCAGGAAACGGAGGGGAAAACAATGGAGTGCATGGCCATGGCACACACTTGCAGCTTCCCATTCAATCTAATGGGGCTTCAGTATAGCAAGAAAAGCTGGCTTGGGGGCGGAGTTAGGTCGTGGCATCCATACAATGCATGCCCTGGCTCTGCCCCTGGCCGCCATGATGCCGCACATTGCACCACACGGTGTATGGCATCACTGCACTCCTCTGGTGCTGTATCCGTGCAACACAGCACCAAGGGAGCACCGCAAAAGCATTTTATTAATTATTTCTTTATTTCTAAGTCACTCCTCCCTGAGGTTACTGATGTCCAAATCAATTACATCACACACTCCAACCATGGGTCGGTCATCATGAATTGGAGGATAGGACGGGTCTCAGTGATCTCGGATCTGGAGGTTTAACCCTCCACTTCTCGCAAATGATAAATTTCAAATTAAAGATGCTAATTTGAGATACTAAAATAAAACAACAGAAACCTCTGAGGCCTTACTGTGGGATACTTTAAAAGCAACCCTCATTCAGGAAGGTGCCACAAAGAAAAAAAATGGTGGATCTAACTAGGAAAACCTTATTGCAGGATATTCATCAATTACAACAATTACATATGAATACTAAATGCCCATTCACATATGCTACGCTTCTTAAGAAGAAAACAGAGCTTACCGTTCTCGATAATAGGAAAATCTCAATTGCACTACAATATACCAGTGCTATTATGAATTTAATAACAAACATTTGTGCCTACTAGGCAGAGTGGTGAAAAGGTAAACATAAAAGTAATAGCTGCATCATCTACCTGTAAAGGTGGCCTGGCTACCTCTTCCACAGATATTATCCAAGAATTCAGCAAATTCTATAAAGAGTTATACACATCGGAAGCTGCTTGTGACACAGCCACTAAGGACTTTATAAAATCCCTCAATATTAAGAAGCTTTCACATTTCTCACGCCTGAATAAACCAATAGAATTGGAGGAGATAAAACAGTTGATAGGTAACTTGAGTCCATTCAAATTTCCAGGTCTTAATGGCTATTCAGGTGAGTTTTACAAACTTCTTAGTATTCCCATTTACTCCACCTATTCAGTGAAGTTTTAGACGAGGGTCTTCCACTTCATAGCTGGGACAGGTCAATCATCCCTATTCCGAAAACACAAGAAGAAAACCAATAGCATTTAGCATTTAGACCAATAGCATTATTGAATCAAGACACTAAATTATTACCGTCTATCATGGCTAGCAGGATAAACAAGTTTATTTCAGAATATATCAATTCAGACCAAGCCGGCTTTATGCTGGGTAGGAGGATTTCTGCCTCAGTCCGCAGGGTCCTTAATTTAACTCATAATTCATCCAAAACAAAAGCCCGGTTAGCCTTTCTATCATTAGATGCCTTAAAGGCATTTGACAGGAGTGAATGGAATTTTCTTTTGGGGTTGTTGAAGGTAATAAACTTTGGAGACAAGTTTACTATTTCAATAAAACACTTCTACAGGCACTCGGAATGGACAGTGTTGGTCAGTGGAATAGACCCAGAACTCTTTAGCTTGTGCAGAACGATGCTGCCACTCTTTGCAATCTATATAGAACCATTAGCTGAAATGATTAGATCAAATTCGAGTGTGTTAGGAACTTGGAAAAATGGCCATCCACACAAAATAATGATGTATGCATATGACATCTTTTTAGTGGTCCAGAATCCTGAATCATCCTTCCCTGCCATAAAGAACATGCTAGATACCTTTGGGAAATTCCCAGGGCTCAGGGTGAATTACCACAAATCCAAAATAATGTATATGAAAAATCTCTCAATCAGATCAAGAGAGAATGTCATGTATTTCTAATTTACAAACATGTCCTTTGGATTCTCCTATTTGGGCATTCTCATCACAAAGAATTTATCTCAGCTGGTGTCTAGGAACTATAACCCAGTCATTAAGTGGATGAAAGTTAAAATAAGGAAATGGAAATGGCAGGATCACCTTGGTAAAGATGTTTCTAACCCCATGATTGCTCTTCTTATTTCAATCTATTCCTATTAGTCTGTCCCCACATACATTTAAGATTACTTATTGCTTCCTGGTTCTTCCTGGTTCTTCAGTTTTATTCCACAATTGTCAAGTGGAAAAAGTTATGCATTGGGTGAAGGAAGCACAAGACTATTCTCCTTTGCAACACTTATATGAATGCAGTTTAGTGATTGGTGGTAAAATATGTATAGCTGTCCCTACTTTTAGTGACTCCATTTCCCCCTCTCTGGTGAGCAACCCTGGCATTTCCACTAGGCGCCAGCTGACTGCTGAATGCCACCACTTTCTTACCTCTCTTGATACACAGCTCATCTACCAAATTCTTCTGCTATAATGCCCCTGTCTTACCACACTAGTCATAATGCAAGCTGCCTGTGCTAAGACTTATCCTTACACTCTTCCATCTCCATTGTGATGCAAATTATCATGGACCCAAGCCTGATCAAGGAAGTACAGTGGGGTCTTGTTATCCACTGGGGTTTAGTTCCAAGACCCTCTGTGGATAACAAAATCCATGGATGCTCAAGTCCCATTAAATACAATGACATAGTAAAATGGCATCCTTTATATAAAATGAAAAATCAGAGTTTGCTATTTGGAATGTATACTTTTTTTGAATATTTTCAAGCAGTGGATACTTGAAACCATGGATAAAAAAATCTGTGGATAAGGAGGGCTGACTGTAGTTGTGACCCAAATTCAATTGAGCATTGCTTTGCCTAATCTCTTTTCCATAAATAATGCGTGGTTCCTTATCATGAAAGACTGAACTCCTGGTCTATGATGGAAACATAATTAACAGAAATACTGTCATTTGGTGTTTGATTGAAGTTCATAAAAGATCTTGGATACCTGTTTTGTAATGAGTTATTTATCTCAGCTACTCTGTGACATCATTATGGAATTACTATTTGGAAATGTTACAGTATTTTAGCAATCTTTATTCCACTGCATTGGTGTGTGCTGATGGATCTGTGTTAAAGTAAGAAGTATTACTATGTTAAATGAAGGGGTGAAGCAGGCGGCCCACCAGGAGCAGCCAGAGACTCCTGCAGTCCTAAGCCAGCTGCTTCAGGGAAATGGATTGTATTGGCTCTTTTTTGATCCAGTCCAAAGGATTGGATCGCAGCATCAGAGTGGCTTCCAGACACTTTGGGGAAGTGCATCATCTGAATGCCACACTCCCAAAGCAGCCAGAAACCACTTCTTTTTGCCTGTGCATTTCAGGCCTAAGACTAAGTGTTACAGCAATGGCATGTAATAAAATCCTCACTTTTCCCTGGGCAGAAAAAAAAACCACAAGTAATAAATGGCATCTTGACCTGCAGCAAGCTTACTTCCTGACATGAACACACAAATGATTTCTCACTGTACACTGATGAGGTAGAGAAATAGTTTCGAGTGAGAGAAATTGGCTCAAAGATGACTGTTAAGAGTGGATAGTACAAGTTTTATTATTCAACATAATTTAGTAGAAAATTAATAGAAGAGAGAAAATAGATGTTTTAATAAAGGTCATTCAGCACCCCAGCAACCAAATGGCGTGGTACCGCTGCGCAGCAAAAAAGGAGCGCTTAGAACAGTGGTTCCCAACCTGTGGGTTGGGACCCCTTTGGGGGTCGAATGACTCTTTCATGGGGGTTGCCTAAGACCATTGGAAAATACCTATTTAATTACAGTTATGAAGTAGCAACAAAAATAATTTCATGGGTTTGGGTCACCACAACATGAGGAACTGTATTAAAGGGTCGCGGCATTAGGAAGGTTGGGAACCACTGGCTTAGAAGCAGCTCCTGTTTGCTGCGCAGCTGAAATGCAGCAAAGTGCTATAGGACAGTGTAGTTACATCGCAGCTGTGCAGCATTATTTAGATGCTGCGCAGCTGCAACATCACCAACATGTGCAACGTGTAGGCGGGGCCATGCAATCATGGCGCCCCACACATGTACTAGGGTTAGGGAGCATGCGGTTGGTGCACACTCCCTAACCCTAGTATTGCTGGGAGCATGATGAATTTGGGTGGTCTGTACCGCGCCTATAATGCCTCATTCCTCATGGTCTAATTTAGCTTTGTGTATGATACAAGTTAAATCAACGAGGTATTAAAATATAGCCTTGCCTGATTTCCTTGCCAATTGGAATCCACGCTGCTTCTTTGTATTTTGTCCTGACAACAGGAGCTTATCCTGAGTACAAGTTATGAAAATAAAATACTTTGGCACCCTTCTTTAAGAAGGCACATAGTTTGTCATGGTGCATACAGTCTATGGCTTTGCTATAATTTATGAAGCACAAGCTGAATTTTTTAAAAAAAAAATTTGGTATACTCCATTTTGCAATGTATGTTTGCATTATGACTCCTAGTGCCTCTTCCTTCTCTGAACCTAGCTTGGATCTCTTGGATTTCTTGCTCCATATATTGTTGGGATGTTTGTGTATGTGTTTATAATTGGGTGATAGCCCTGCTGATATTGGATGCCACAAGTATTGTTTTCTCTTTGCCTCGGACACCCATACACAATAACATTCCTGTGGGAATCTTTTGTGAGTATCATAAAGAAAATTAGTTCATTAGTCTTTATGAGAAGAAAAGAAACATGTCTTGCTTTCTACCCTTAATTTTTTCAATGCTATTTTCAAAAGGATTAGCTGGTGAAAAGGAAAAGAAAAGAGAGAGAGAGAGAGAATGAAGGGGAAAAAGAAAGGGAAAAAAGGATCCTGGGCAGTAAATTAGCTGTACAGTATACACATGCATTTTGGCCTTGGAAAAGAGTAGTGAGAATGTGAATGAAGTAGTATGTTGTATATAGCAGTGGCTCAAGTGGTTAAGACGCTGACTCCATTGATTGCAATATTGGCAGGTTGAGAGTTCAAGGCCTGGGTGCCTCATGATAGGGTGAGCTCCCATCACTAGTCCCAGCTTCTGCCAACCTAGCAGTTCAAAAGCATGCAAATGCAAGTAGATAAATAGGTACCACTCCAGTGGGAAGGTAAACAGCATTCTGTACAATCATGCTTGCCACATGATCACAGAGCAGTCTCTGACAACACTGGCTTTTCAGCTTAGTTATGGAAATGAGCACCACCCCCTATGGCCGGACACAACTTGACAACTTGTCAATGGGGAATAACTTTACCTTTAAAGATTAATAGTATTGAGACGTTTCAGTAAGAGGACATCTTAGGCCTGGTCCAGACGGGCCCTTTAGCACGTGCTAGCAACATGCTAGGGTTGCCTTGGGGTGTCGCTTACAGACGCCCCGCAACCCTAGCACATATTTTGTACGTCAAAATGGCAGTGCCCTGTACAGATGGGCGCTGCCATTTTGACGTGATGGACGTTTTGTGTCCGCACATCGCAGCACCATTATAACGTTGCGAGTGCACCATTGGTACACTGCGGTATCATAATGGCACCGCAAGAACAACCCGCTTTTTGCGGGTTCTTTTTGCTCTGCGGGGAAGTCCTGTGGTCTGGAGGCTGCGGCTTCCCCATGGAGCAAAACCAGGCGCCAGCAGACCGCCCTTTTTGGGCGGTCTGTACCGGGCCTTAGTTAACACATATAAATCTGCTTAATTTTAATTGTTTCAAATGTTGAAAGTTGTGAGTTAAACATAACTTCCCACAGCATGGTAATGGGGCTGTTACACTGATGTTCATTTCACAGAGAGAGGAATGGATCACAGTTAAGTCATTATGAGCCACTTAACTTGAGCTTTGTTCTTTTCAGCCAATCATCTGGCTTGCATGTGGTTGCTTATTTGAATAGACAACCCTTTATAAGACTACATCAGGGGAAGGAGACAGTGGCATTTCAAGGCAGGCAAGGAGCTTGGCTGTGTCATCTTAAAGTCAAACAATGGCAGCTACCATCCAGCAAGGCAGGAAAAAGAGTCAGGTGTGCCGAAGGCAACAACACAAGACCCAGAGAAGAACCAGAGGCAGGAAAACAGCTAGGAGACCTGCAAAACGTGGTCATGGAAAGAAACGCATTGCCAGAAGGACTTCCAGGAAAATACCAAAGTTGCGATTTGACACTGTTCGAATGACTAATGGGGCCCAGCACATCTTGCACTTCTGTGTGCATGACCTGTACAAAAAAGTGTCCCTAGCAGCTGAGCGTTTGAGGAAGAAAAAGCAACATGTCTCTGTCACCGTCTCAGATGTAAGAAATGCCCTGAAAAAGATCATGCCAAAGTGGTATAACAGAGAGTCTGTATCCTCCTCCTGCAAGTGCCATTAAACAGACATCTCATCCCTTTCCCATGATAGGCTTGGAAACGACGGACACAAAGGGAAAGGGGGAAAACAGCCAGCTTGAGATAAAATCCAATACTTTGCCTGCCTGAAAAAACAACAACATTATCCTCAATTTTCCAAACAATCCTGTAATCTTTATAAGTCAACATCAATACCACGAACGACAGACTGGCATTCTGAATATCCTAACAAGTTGCTTATCATACTGCTGTTGCGCTGAATCAGGGAGATGGATTATTTGTCGTTGGAGGAAAATGACTGTCAGTTCTTGTGGAATATCAAGGACTCTGATCAGCCACTGTGGGGCATGTGAGATGTACCCTGAAGGCAGATATAGTGCCCTTTTCAATAAAACAGGATCTGTGCAGGAGAATTAATTTCTTGGTGTCTTGTGTGTGTCTGTGTGTGATATTGGGTGGGCAATATTGTTTTGTCTTTCAGAATTATCAGTTTACTATGGAGAATGATAACTCATGTAGGTTTTAAATGCTGTATTTGTTTAAATTAGAGTCTTCAAAGCTTATCTGATACTTCCTGTTGTGTGCTTTAAATGAAAGCTAGCATGATCATAAATAGAGCCTTACCTCAGATAACAAAGCTTCTGATGAAGAAGCTTCTTCTTTCAAAGTTTTTTTTTACAGACACCCAGTTCCTCCCTTCGTCCTTGCCCTTTGTCAAACTAGAAGGTTTTTTTTAGTAACTTTGTCATTGGGAGGATGATGACCGAGGGCTTGAGAAACATAGGCTTTTTGCAGTCTGTTGATTTTGTTGATTTGCAGCAGTGTGCTTGCATTAAATAATGCAATCAAGCTTCAGCTGTAAAAGAGTGGAATTCTAGTTTAGTGGACTCTCCTGTAGCCATATGTGCCTGACTACAACAGGCAAGGTAAGCAGCAGCTGCCTCCAGAATCCCTTTCTAAACATACATAGCAACATAGGGAGGAAAGGGGAGAACAGATGAGCCTTCCAAACAAACTACCTCCAATATCTTTAAAAAGAAAAGAAAAAAATGATATGTAGATTTCGCTTCCAAAATGGAAATCAGAAGAAAAGTGGAGACTAGTGAAAGAAAATAAAATCATCCTGGGAGGTGTTTTGGAAGAATCCTTCAAGTGATCTCCAGAAAGTTCAAAATATTTTTATTTACTTATGCAAGGTTTGCCTGACCTGGGTGTTTCAATTCACATGTGCATACTATTAGTTTTTAATAAAAAGTCTGCTGAAACATGTTAAACTATCCCTATTTTTGTAGTTCAGGAACCTGTCTATATTATTTTCTTGTTATTTCTACCTTTGGTACCGTTTATGTTAAAGAAGTAATGCACAGGAACACATCTGCTTTGTTAACCTAAGCACTGGGTTACATAGAGTAAGACAGCTTTTCAAATAGCCTGTTCTCAAGCCTATCAGTTATAAGAAACACCTTGAGTTGTGTCCAGAAACAGATCAGTAGCCATCGAAACAGAGAGTTGTGTGATTTCTGTGCCTAGCCCTGCTCAATAGCTGGGCCAGAGCAATCATGTCTAGTTGAAATTTCCAAGCCCTTTTCAAAAGCAGCTCCACATAGAGCGCATTACAGTTTCCTAAATGATATCAAACTAAGACATGGCCTGCTGCAACAAGAATAGACATAACTGGTGTATTAGTCTTTACACTTCAAAAACCTGGAAATCCCAAGTTCAGGGCTGAATCCAGGAGCACACTCAAGCTGCAAAACTTAAGTCTTAAAGGGTAGTGTACGGAGATACATCCAAGCTTCCAAACACTGGTTTAGAAACAGAGCATCTTCCTTGGATTTAAGTTGAAACATAGCAGCCAAATCAGTAGCAGCCTGACAAATACTTGATAGTCTTTCTCTCCCATCCCTTTTCTTTGTGCTGCAGGGCAAAGAAAAGAAAAAGAATCTTACTGAACAGCTGGTGGTTCAACTTATTAATAAGTTATTAGTCGTTAAAGTAGTTTTATGAGGGAAACTAGACCAGTATTTGCACTCACATAGTCAAGCATTGTCAAAGAAGTGAAGAACAACTTTTTAGTTACAGGGAGAGGTTACATTAAAGGGAAATGCCATTAAAAACTGTCGCCTTCAGAAAATTCTTATTCTTTGTTTTTGTTCTTTTAATGGCTTTGTAATTGACATTTTTTAATCTTTTTGGGAGGGGAAATGAAATTTATTTTTTTTGACCTATGGGGGTGGAGGGCAAGGGGCCTCCAGATGTGTGGACAGGCCCTCCACAGGCCCTAGAAGTCATTTTGAAGCAAAAGAAAAAATTGGGGTGCCATGGGGGCACAAAAACAGCCTGGGAGAGCTGCACTCGGGCCACACTTGGTCCACCACTGGTTTATATCTATACACATGTAGATAACTGTGTGGTCAAGAATGAAAAGATTGCTTCCCTTAGTATTTCTGTTATTTTGTTTATGAAATTCATGAAGACAAATACATGATCAATTCATGTGTAAGATTGAGATCTCGCTGAATAAAAGGAGTCGTTGCTCCTTTAACTAGGAGTATGCTTCCACGCATCTACTAACTTGTTTAGTGTAAAAGTCACAACTGTTAATATGATGAAAATTCATTTTGCTATTCAGTCTGTCTAACTCACACTACTAGGCTACAATTTTTATGTGACATAATTATGCCTTCTGAAATTTTTTACAATATATAAACAATTTATTGGATAGAAATTGGACTTGATGTTTGTTTGGTGTGTACTTGTGTCAGTAGCATATTTCTGCGTTGTTAGCACACTACTGAGAAATAAGTATCTGCTGTCCTTGTTCTTCATAATTTGCTCCACACTGAAAAGACAGTATTCAGTGAGGAGTATTGCTTCTTCTCTTGATTTCCCTCTGCACAGAATTGTGATCAAAATGGGGAGGGGGTTAATTGAAATATTAATTTTTTTAGCTAGATAGGTTTCCTGTAATAACACTATGTCTATTGAATGCTTCTTTAAGGATTTATCAATTGTTTTGAAAACAGTTATACCAGAACTGGAGCTCAGACTTTCCCTAACAATTGCTAGCAAGTCTTTTATTATTCTTATTACTTCTTTATTATTTTTATTTTTATTATTAACCTTTATTTATAAAGCGCTGTAAATTTACACAGCGCTGTACATACAATCTTTTTAATTGAACGGTTCCCTGCCCTCAGGCTTACAATCTAAAAAGACACAACACAAAGGGAGTGGTGGTGGGGAAGGGGCCTCTCTAGTAGGATAATACATATAAAATACATAGCAATACAGGAAATGATTCAATACAACAGGCAACAAAAGAACATCAAATAGCAAGTGACAGTTTTGCAATGCCTGGGAACATTGACTCTTGTGTATATGGAGAAGATTCAGAATTGTAAAAACTCTCATGTCTAGTTGTATTGGAGCTTATGAGGCTTGCATCTGTTGATCATAACATTGATTATAACTTTATAATTGTTTTACTGAATACAGTTATAAAGTTATAATCAATGTTATGATCAACAAGTACAAAGCAAAATGTGAATAATTTGTATTGTGACACTGGATGACAGAAGTAGTTTCAGCAGTACAAGACAAATGTTAGTACCTTTAATTACTGCAGACATGGTTAAGCAGCTTGTTCTTCCTAGACCACAATGTTGAAATTTATCCTGCACTCATAATTTTAAATAGTCTAAAAATTTAATTGTAATGCAAAATGTTCGTGTCACATGTTATATTTTTGAGCCATTTGCTATCTGCACAAGTGGCTCAAAAATATAATATGTAATATTAACATTTTGCATTACAATTAAATTCTTAGACTATGCAGAATGCTGATTCGCTTGCCTGCTTTGCTGACACACTTTTGACACATCTCAAATGAGTTTATTTAGTCTCTTGAAGCCTAAAAAAGCTTTATGTGATTGGAAAAAAGATAGCTCTCTGTTATACTATGTGGTGTTCTGGTGTGTTTGTGCTAGTTGTTGTTATTAACTGCCTTTGAGTTAACATTAGGAGGAACTTCCTGACAGTAAGTGGAACACACTCCCTCAGAATGTAGTGGAGTCTCCTTCTTTGGAGGTCTTTAAACAGAGGCTGGATGGCCATCTGTCGGGGATGATTTGATTACGAGTTCCTGCATGGCAGGGGGTGGAACTGGATGGCCCTTGTGGTCTCTTCCAATTCTATGATTCTATGACCCTGACTCATGGTGACCCTGTGGATGTGACATCTCTAATCCACCCATGTTCCCCACTGCTTTGCTTAGGTCTTGCATATTCAGGCCCCGTGACCTCCTTGATTGAATCTCCATCTGGTGTGGGGTCTTCCTCTTTTTCTATTACCTTCCAATTTCCCTAGTATTTTCTAATGACTCATGTCTTCTCATGATGCAGCCAAAATACAGTAGCCTCCATTTCATCATCTGGGCTTCTAGGGAGAGTTCAGGCTCAATCTGTTCTAGGACCTATTTGTCTTTTTGGCTGTCCATGGTATCTTTAGCACTCTTCTCCTGCACCATATCTCAAATGAGTTTATTTTCTTTCAGTCGGCTTTCTTCACTGTCCACATCTGGCATCTGTACATGGTAGTGGAGAACATGATGCCTTGGACAATGCTAGTAGTGACATGCAAGTTTCCACGTTTTAACAGCCATTAGGATTTAGTAATATGACTTAAATGGAGACTTTTTGAATGAACTGTGTTCCTAATCCTCACCACCTCCATTTTAAAGTTGGTGAAGAAAGGGAGGAAAACAAGAAGGCACTGAGAACTCAAAAGGACTTTTTTCCCCTGCTGAGGTAAGAGAAGTATTTTTGAAGAGTATGTGACTAGGCCTGTATCTGCACTGCAGAAATAATGCAGTTTGACACCACTTTTAACTGCTATGGCTCAGTGCTGTGGAATTCTAAGAATTCTAGTTTTGTGAGATATTTTGCCTGTCAGAGAGCTCTGATGCCCCCAACAAACTATAATTCCCAGAATTCCATAACATTGAGGCATGGCAGTTAAAGTGGTGTCAAACTGCATTATTTCCACATTGTGGATGCAGCCAAGGTTGTTGTGGTTGCAACCAGAGCCCTGGAATATTGTCTTCCAATGGCAACCAGAGGAACATTTATGGAGGAGATTTCAAGCAAGGCCAACTCTACCTCTATTTCTACTGCACAAAGAACATTGAATCTTTTTTCCTCTGTGAATAATAAATAATGTTAGTAAATATCAGTTTCTGTAGAACTATATGATTAAGAACTGCTGGGTAGCTGGTCTCCAGATCCAAATTTTCAGATGAAAATTCTTATATAATGCCTTTGGTCTAAAATAATTCTGATGAACTATAACTGTGTTTCCAAACTATGCCAATGCCTTTTTTTGGATGGCAGATATAGTAGAAATGTTCAGATAAATTTAAGGCTCTGCATTTGTAGTGTGGGAGAGGTAGAGGATATTTAACACCATTTAGTTCATTGCGAGCTTTCAAAACCTCAAGGAAAGATTCTTGAGACAGATTTTGGCTTCTTTACAGGGTGAGACCTTGGAAGGCCACCCCTTGCAAAAATACTCAAAACCTTTTTTTTTTAACCCTCAATGCCTTCTGGTAGTGTGGGGGATATTTTCGGCCCTCCATGGGACATTTCAGGCCCAGGAATGGCCTTGTTTTGCAACAGGAAAAGACCTGGGGTCATGTCCTGTTCACTCTCATTTTTTAATGAAAGGCTCTTCTCGCCTAAAACCTAGACATGGTGAAATACCTCGCATAGCTCCCAAAGGCAATTTGGGGACAACCCTCCCCCCAAAAAATTGATCCCTGGAGGCCATAAAAATGGCCCTAAAGAGTGCATGCATCCCATGGGTCATACTCTACTCCTTTCATTTAATGTAAAGCCTATGATTATAATAGCTAATTGTTTCTTTTTTTTTTCCTCTTTCAGGTTATATTTCACACTATGTGCTGACTGTCTGTACTTAACAGAAGATAATTTAAAACTTTTTTCAAAAAAAAATTGATTCCAGTGGAATCTGCTTTAGATTTTGTCTTGTGAAGTAACACCTGAAGCAATGCCTGTACAAGCTCCACAATGGACGGATTTCCTCTCCTGCCCTATTTGCACACAAACGTTCGACGAAACAATCCGGAAGCCCATCAGCCTAGGCTGTGGCCACACGGTCTGCAAGATGTGCCTGAACAAGCTCCACCGGAAGGCATGCCCCTTTGACCAGACCACTATCAATACAGATATTGAGCACCTCCCTGTGAATTCAGCCTTGCTGCAGCTTGTGGGTGCTCAGGTAAGACTACCTTTGCTTTGATCTATTGGCCCTTCAGCTGGGGGCAGCAAGTGTAGGATTAATCTATTTTTTCCACTAGATTTGTTTACTGCAGGTGAGCAAGCATATATTTACAAAATCATATGAAGGAAATGAATAAAATGAACAAATTCCCTTCTTATGAAGGAAATGAAGTCAATAGATTCAGCATAGTTTATTTCTTTATTTCTCAAATATACAGTGTGCCCGCGCCATACGCAGATGCACTATACATGGCTTTCAGCTTACACTGACGCCGCGATGTAATACAAATAATGGCATGTGCACCCATGGCGCGCATGCCCTGCTGTGCCCAAGCCCCATTATATTCAATGTGGCTTGAGCATATGTGTTATTCGCCCTAGCCACTAATGTGTAGACTTCACTTTTGCATAGTTATTTTAATTTGGCTACAGTTCTTCATTGCAAGAAAAAATAGTTCAGACTATTTGAGAGACCGCATCTCCCCATACAAACCTGCTAGAGCCCTAAGATCTTCAGGAGAAGGCTTTCTGTCACTCCCACCACCATCCCAGCCTTGCCTGGTGAGGCCACGAGAGAAAGCCTTCTCAGTGGCTGCTCTCAACCTCTGGAACTCCCTTCCCCAGAAGGCTAGACTGGCCCCCTCCCTGTTTGGCTTTCTCCAGCAAGCAAAAACGTTTTTATTTAGGCAGCCATTTTAACATAATAATCATGACAGGGTGGTTTTATATGGGGTATGTGTTTTAGTTATATTTTAACTTTTTGTATGTTTTATGCTAATTTTATACTTTTTTAATTTAATTATTTTATTTTAAATTCTTACCATACGTTTTAAAAATGTTTTTATCTTGTGAGCCGCCTTTTGGTTCCTTTCTAGGAGAGAGATGGCATAAAAATAAATAAAATAAAATAAAGATGCTTAGAAGCAGGTGGCAATATATTGTGTTGGACAGAACAGTGTGGAAACCATATGAAGGTGCAGAATTACTTTGTCCCAGTGGACTGCATCCTGTGCAAAGAGGGAGGTATACGTGCACACACTCTCTCCCCTTCCACTCTGTGCATGCATGTACATACATGCACATGCAGTGGCATCCCAATCCCTGGTGTCACTCAGTGCAGGGGGGACTGCTGGGCGAGCAGCAACGGCTCAGATTGTGCACTCATCCCTCTCCCTCACCATTGCTGCAAAACCAGAAGGGGCATGCTCAGGTATCTCCTTTTCTGCACCAGCAGAGGTCTCCACATGAGGAACCCTCAGCTGCCACACCAAAGCTGGAAGGAGTGCACTCAGCCCTTTCCTTTGCCCTGACAGTGGAGGTCTCCTCATTAATCTGCTGCTGGATCCAACAGGCTTCTTAAATAAGACTGGATTTCAAAAAAATCCAGTTGGTGTCATATTCCAAAAAGAGAGATGTAACACAAAAAATATTAGGATATCTTAATATCTATGATCTTAAACCAATAATCTTAAAATGAATCCTTTGGACTGTTAGGAACTATAATTGTGATTTCAGGAAATCCTGGAGAAGAACACAGAAAGTATTCCAATTAATATTCTAAATAAGTAATGTTCTAAATAAATGCTAGAGTGATACTAAACAATGGAAGGTTTACATTGTACACCAGTAGCTGTAATATGATTTGTAAATCTACAGTAATAGGATGTGTGAATCTACAGCGCTATATAAATAAAGTTTAATAATAATAATTAATAATAATTTATTTCCCTCCTCAGGGCAACATTACAGTTTTTTAAAAGATTATTGCTTTGCTTCATATTTCATTTCTCTCCTGTGAAATAATGTATATTATGGATTTACATGTTCATATACAAATATGATAACTTAAGGCATTAATTTGAACCAAAAACAGCATTTAAGCAAATTTAAACAATGTTTTGAACTTTTTTCTGAATATTAAAAAGCATGCTCAAATAAATTTTCAAAGAAGGCTACCTGGTGGTTGTTCTGATTTTGTAAGAATACTAAATGATTTGTCTTGTGGTGCACAGAGGGAATTTTATAGTCTCAGCAGTATTTGATAGTGTTACTGTAAAAGTTTGTAGCCTAAATCCAATTGTGAGACTCAGAATAATTCACTGATTCAGTTGAATCAAGAGTTATATAAAATCCATTTAGTGGGTGTACTCTAGTTAGGAGTAGCAGTGGCATTTAGACCAGAGAGTTTAATTTTTGTGTCATATTCTTAAAGTTTAAATATTTGTTTTTTCTTACATTAAATGTATGTACTGCAGTTAATTTTATGTTTATGCTATCCTGAGATTCTGCAGTTTAGGATAAACAACAAATATTTGGTTTAATAAAAAATAATAAAATACACTATTTGTATATTTGTGAAGAATTTTACAAGTATATTACATTGTAATAAATCCAAAGAACAGTCGCCCCTCCATTTTCATGGACTTGGAGTCTGCGTCCCTTGGAAATATGCAAGGGGCAAACAGAGGATGACATAATGGGGTGCGCACGGCGGCACATGCATAAGCACACCACCATTGGAGTAAATAGGGACTCTGATATCGGTGATTTTCCTTTTTTTTGTGGGGGGGGTCCAGAACATATCCCCTGTGAAAATGGAGGGGCGACTGTACGTGCTTCAAACTGACAATCTATTTTCCATTTTTGCAATTTACTTGCTGTATTTATAAAGGTGCCAGAACAGCAGCCAGTAACTCTACGCAGTGGGGCTGAAGATACCAAGCATTATGAAGAAGCCAAGAAATGTGTGGAAGACCTAGCCTTGTACCTTAAACCACTCAGCAGTGCAAGAGGTAAATTATATATAAGCCAGTTATATATAAGCCAAGCTCCTGCATTGTAACTCTCCACCATTGTACTGTACTTCTGCCCAGTTGAATGTTCAGTCCTGCTTTGCACAAAATACAGGCAAACTCCCTTAGTCATTCAGTGGCTGGGGAAGGGTGGAGGGCACCTGGGATCTATTCAGATGCTTTTTTTTTTCCAGCAAAGAGCAGCTGTCCTCCTCCTACATCTTCAGTTTATTTGTTGGAAATCTAGGTGGGAGGCAGCTGCTCTTTTGTCTGGCTGCCATGAGATGTTTCCCAAGTGCCCCACACTTTCCCATGGTCATAGATTTGCCAGGGTAGCCCATGACTACTCCTTGCAGTGGACTTGCAGGGTGGAGGAGGAGATACATTGTGTGAAGAGCTACCAAATAGCTTTGTGTATATTGGCCATGAGGAGACTTAAGAATGCATCAACAGTACCAACAGGCTGTTGTCTTTCAGACTGTTTTTGAAAACGAGCCTACCTGTGTTTTGAGAGAAAGCCCTTCTCTTGGTCCCATCACCATCAGAAGCACATCTGGGAAGGATACTGAAAAAAGTCTTCCCAATTGTTGTTCCTTGGTGGTGTGACACCTTCCCAGGGAAGTTATGGCCCCTCCCCATTCTCCTTTCACCAGACTTGCTTAACTGTTAAGTGTCGTCATGGAAGAGTCTTTTAATAAGGTGTTTGTGCTTTACTGTTTTATTGTTATATTTTAAATACTTCAGTACTCTTTTAATATGATCAATTTTCAGTTGTTTTAATTCTTCTTTACTGTTATGATTGATTTTAGTTGTGTTCTGTTTTACTCTACATGAGCCATGTTGGATTTTACATGAGGGAAAGGCAGGATATAAATAAATACATAATTAGAAAGCAAAAAAACCTGAAAGCACTACTCAAACTCCCAACACTTTAATGTGGCTGATGTATTTTCCCTAATTGTAACCAATGAACTTTCTCCATTTGAGAAAATAGTCTGCTTTAATTAATGAAGCAAATAATACAATGTTTTAATATATAATATTCATAACTGACCAACTAAATCCTACTTGGAACACTTCTGGTTCCTTTGTAATCTTATTCATTCCGAGTTTGGGTATCTAGAGATGGGGTAGCCATAGACAACAACATTTTAAAGGTCATGAAGATCTTACTCCTGGAATATCCTTTCATTAATCAGCGAGAAATGAACTTAGCCTTACTGTATAACCTTTGTCAAACTGAGAAATAATTCCTACTTTTTTCCGTCTTTGCAAAGGTGTGGGACTGAACAGCACCACTCAGAGTGTACTTAGTCGTCCCATGCAGCGGAAGCTTGTAACACTAGTCCACTGCCAACTAGTGGAGGAAGAAGGACGAATCAGGGCTATGCGTGCGGCACGTTCACTTGGTGAAAGAACTGTCACAGAGCTTATCCTTCAGCACCAGAATCCCCAACAACTCTCCTCCAACCTTTGGGCTGCAGTGAGAGCCAGGGGTTGCCAGTTCCTTGGGCCAGGTACATACCAGCCAGACTGTGTGTTTTGATATGGTAGCAAGAATTAAAGGAAAAAGGAATATGAGTAGTTTGTTGATTTAAATGGAATCGAACACAAAATGTCTATTCCTTGTGAGATTTTAGCAGATCCAAAAAGTTCAAGGCATCTTATAGTCTAACACTGAAACAATTATAAACACAGTTTAACAGCACCAGCAATAAAATAATTTCTAGCTGCCCTGCCACTTACCTCCCAAAGTTGAGTAAAGAATAACTGACAGGCCAGAATCTTGCAGTCTGTTTCCCCAGGGCAGTCTATTTCCCCAGGGTTTCACCATGGCATGGCCCTGGTGGAGGGGTGCTTTTGAAGGTAAGGTACTGTTGGAAAGGTGGCTTATACAGTAGCCTGTCCCATGGCAGAAGCTGTTGTTGAGCTATCTTCCCAGAATACCTTAATTCTGAGGACGGGGGCAGACACCTGGAAGCTATGCTTTGAGGCAAATGCTACAGGACACAGGACAGCATATATTGTCAGCCCTTCTTATACACGGATTTTTTATACACAGATTCAAGTATACACGGTTTGAAAACGTTCAAAAAAAGTATGCATTTCAAATATCAAACCTTGATTTTCCATTTTTATAAGGGACACCATTTTGCTATGTCATTATATTTAATGGGACTTGAGCATACTCGGATTTTCCAGCGATGGAGGTGGAAACATCCTATAACATGGGTTGATTCCATCTCTTGCTCCAAAATAGGCAGGAAAAACAGACTTGAAGGAGTCGCCATCAGAGGGAGCAACCCCCACCAACCCTCAGTCTTTTTCCTGCCTCGCTCTGAGTAGGCTGTGTTTTTCTTTTTCTCCTCCTTCTTTGTCTTAAAGACTTTAATATTTCTTCTAATATTTCTTCTATTCTTTTTATATTCCCTCCTGCCTTGGCAACTACCTGCAAAAACAGCTATGTTTTCTTTAGTCTTGCTCTATCCTTTTGACTTTCGTAACGGCTGAAACAAAGCCAGGCAGGGAGAGACAGTTCAGAAGCTGCTATGTTGTGAGGCAACTAGGCCCAACTCTAGCATGAAAGAAGAAAAAGACAGCCCAGCCATGTCTAGCCGAACGGGCTGAAAGCCCAGAGAACCCAGCCGTGGCCGGAGGAGGGAGATCCCTCTGTTCTGGACCAGATGCGCTCCGCTGCAATCTCCAGCCCCGGCAAGGCATCTGCGCAGTGAGATGGACAGCCTTAATTGGCACGATGGAGGAGGGAATATTCCCTGTCCTTAACCAAATGGCACCACACTGCAGTCACCAACCCCAGAAGGAACCAAACCCCATTGTATAACAAGGGGCCACTGTATGAAGTTCCCAAGCGATATCATTTTCAATGACTGGATTCGCATAGCTTCCCCTTAGCTTAAATATATCATTATCAAACAAAGATTTTGCACAATATCTCAACTGCCAGAGATTTTAAAATACTCTTCTAAAACATGGCCACATAGCCCGAAAAACCCACAAAAAAATATGGATGCCGGCCATGAAAGCCTTCAACTTCACACTAGATAGAAGACTTTGGCTATGGCCTGCCTAGCTCTAGCCAATCCTCTCCTTCAGCCTGAAACCCCCAGTGTTCATGCTGCAGCAGCTTCATAGGAACACTTCCGAGCTTTTACTTTTGCACCCTTTTCAATCAACGGACGGTTTTTGATCATTTTCTGTCTTGACTTAGTCTTTCTGCCTACTGTTTGGCTTTTCCACAGGTAGCTCTCCCTTTTAGGGCCTTGTTAATCACAGTGCATGTACTCCACCAGGCTCTCTGCATGGTCAGTCTCTTTGTCAGACCTCTCTTCCTCTGTGTTGTTCCCTGTCCCCAGTCAAAGTGGGATCAGAGTTTCCAGCCTCCTCAGCCAGATCCAATATTTCCTTTTCCTGCTCTCCCCTATGAATCCTTGGCTATCATGACTCTGCTGTCCCTACTGATGATATTAGAACCTTTACCAGACAGATGGTTCATATGGTGAATGCTCTCGAACTGAGCCACAGGCAACCAGATTCTGAGCCATCTGGGTACCTATGCCTGCTTCCATCCCTATACAACCATCCCTGCTCAAAGTGGCCAGCAGTCCTGGACCCCTCTGTTCACTATTCACAGGGTAACCAGATGTCCTCTTTTCCCTGGACATGTCCTACATTATCTTTCCAGAGGTCCAGAAAGAATTCCCCTTCAAGATAAATACCCTCCTTCAGAAAGGCGCCATTGAAATCGTCCCTACATCAGATATTTCAAGGAAATTTTTGTCCCACTATTTCATTCAGAGATCTCTGCCTGATTTTAGACCTCCAAGGAATCAATACCTACTTCCTCCCCAGGTGGTTTTGAATGATCACCCTCCCATCCATCCTCCTCCCCCTGTTACAACAAGGAGATTGGTTTGATGCTTTGGATCTAAAAGATGTTTATTTTCATCTAACACTCCGACCTCCAGCAGGCATTTCTTAGCTTTCACGGTGGGAAGGTTGGCCTACTGTTTTACCCTTTGGCCTTTCTTCTGCCCCCAGCCAAATGCATAATGGTTGTTATTGCTTATCTGAGACAACAGGGGGGCATTGTTTACCCCTACATCAATGACTGGCTGTTAGTTGTGAACTCCAGAACTGATTTACCCTCCATCTCCAAGACATTGGCCTTGCACTCCATCTCATTCATGACCTCCCTTCTTATAAAATGCCCTTAAGAGGATAAGCAGTAGTCCTGCAGATCTCCATACCCTTTGCTCACCATATATAAGCTCTTCCTTTAAACTTTTTCCTCCTGTTGTACAGTGGATTATTGTGGCATCCCACTGCTCCTCTACACAGCTGTCCTACCAATATCAATGACAGTGCTTTCTTTCCTTTCTCTCTCCACTAGAAATATCTCCCCAGGCTTGAATTCGACACATACCTGCATTCCTCTTCTCCCTCTCTGCCCTGGGTTTGCTGACCTCCTCCTCTAATAAGCAGCCATCTCTTCTTATTTGCAGGACCTGGGCAAACCCTCCTGTTTTCAACATCCCATACTTAAGAAGCTCCTCAGCAGATACAGAAATCTGTATCCCCTGACTATGGGATCCACTCCATCCTGGCATTTGGACCTGGTTCTGTCCCAACTTATGGGTCAACTGTTTAAACCTCTCACAGTGTCTGTCATTCTGCTCCTAACCTGGAAAACTGCATTTCTAGTGGCCATAATGTCAGGAAGGTGAGCTGGCGAACTTTGTGCTCTCCATATGCAGTGCACACCTCCCATGATTGCAGTTCCACCACCTCCATCCCAACATCCCTTTTTACCTTAAGTTGTTTCTGCATTTTATCTTAATCAGGATATTGTCCTCTCAGCCCTGATGCAGAATCTCTCCATAGACTTTGAGAGGACTTTTCACTCTCTTGACCTTGGTGTGCCCTTGCCATTTACATGGACCAAATGGCATCATTTTGTTCCTCTTCCATACTCTTGGTCTGTTTTTTGTCCCATAAGAAAGATGTAACCGTTTCATCCCAATGCTTTTGTAAATGAACTCTCTTCCATCATTTCCCTTTCTTACAATCTGGCAAGGAAGGATTCCCTGTCTTGGATTCATGACCAAGCCACTAGGAACATGGCTACATCCTCCACCTTTTTACAAGACATCCCACTGGAAGACATTTGTAGGGCAACCACCTGGTTGCAGCCTTTGACTTTCGTCTCTCATTATAGAATCTATGCACGCTTCAGTACTGATGTCACCTTTAGGAGGGCTCTTCCACTTCTGGTGTGAGTTACAGAGACCACAATGAAGAAGGACAGATTGCTTATCTGTAACTGTAGTTCTTCAGGTAGTCATCTGTGAACTCACACAACCATATCCCATCTTCTCCTTGTTGTGTCCTCTCTGCCCTTGGTTCCACAGATGCCATTACAGTGACATCCACAAAACGGAGGGTTTCAAGTGGGACCTAAGGGATAGGATTGCCTGGCGGAGGGTGGGGTCATAACCAGAGTCTTCTATCTAACTCTAGAAGGTTCCATACGAGGCATGGTGCAGGCGTAAATAATCCAATTTGTGTAAGTTCACAGTTGATGCCTATGGTTACAGGTAAGAAACCTATATTTTCTGGAATTTGTAGTATAATCCCTAATGTGCATGTTTTATAAATCATTTTAGATGTAGTCAAAAGAGCACACTGTAATTCAAAGTGCTCTAAATCCCCAAATACTAATGCTGTTGATCTTTTAATTTTCTAGCAATGCAAGAGGAAGCCCTTAAATTAGTTCTTTTGGCTTTGGAAGATGGATCTGCTTTGTCTCGAAAGGTCTTGGTTCTGTTTGTGGTACAGAGGTTGGAACCACGATTTCCTCAGGCTTCTAAAACTAGCATTGGGCATGTTGTCCAGCTTCTTTACAGAGCCTCCTGTTTCAAGGTAAAGAGCTTGAGGTGTTCTAGTGGGTTTATAGTGTGTTTGATCTAGATACTGAGCTGATTAAATGCAGAAAGATTTCTCCCTTTATTACGTCTATATGATTATATATATTTCATATTTCTTATTTATAACTATTTAGAAAGCTTCATACACAGAGGAGATTATTGTGTGGAATGTCTCTTAAGCAGGTAAACATATAACAGGGATAGCCAATAATAAGAATTGCTGCTAAATAAACCTTTATCTGATATCTTGGGTTGCTGTTTTTAGTCAGACTAAACAGTATTGGAAAGTGGCTTTCTAACCACTAAAGAGCTGCCAAACCCTACTTGAAAATGACATGCTAGTATAGAATGTGGAAGGAGGAATATATAACCAAGGACAAGGATAACAAGAGCAGCCCAAACCTATAAGGAAGATGTCAAGAAGGTTAAGACTTGTGAGATATACTAATAACGCAACAAAAAGGCTCACTTGTAAAAAGATAGGACGAAGGAACATCAGCAGTCTGAGATATGCAGATGACACTGTACTACTAGCAGAAAATACTAATACTAAAATGTTAAATTTATGAAGGAAGGTCAGAGAAGAAAGTGCAAAGACAGGCTTAATGCTAAACAGGGGGGAAAAACAAAAATAATGATCACAGAGGAGCTACATAAATTCAACTGAGACAATGAGGAAACTGAAAGAATTAGAGTTCCTTTATCTTGGATCAAACATGATTCAGAATGGCAACTGATGCATAAAGATAAGAGGTCTAGTAGAAAGAAGAGAAGAAAATCTAATGGAAACATTAGTTCCAAAACTAGCAAAATTAAATATAATTTTTAATGAGGAGTTGGAGCACAAATATGGTAAATTGATGTTTTTTATGGTTACAGCAGGGAGAATGTTCTTTGCACAGAAATGGAAACAGAAAATAGTACTGAACTTAAATGAATGGCTGATGAAATTATATGAGGTCATAGAAATTGATAAACTAACATATTTAATTAAAAAGAAATCTATGACTATATTTGAAGAACAATGGAGACTGATAAATTATTTGAAAACAAAATGAGGAGATGACTTTACAATCGGTCTGGAGTAACTGAAACTAAAAGGAAAATCGATATATAGATAATCATCATACTTTAATTAAAGGGCTTTATAATCATGCTATGACAATGAATACTTCATGTTAGTGGAAGTATGTTTATATTTTATATGCTTTAGAAATTTATGCTGTGTATAATGTGATAACTGAGGGTGATCAAAATATAATGCAAACTTACAAGCAAACCTAACTGAACGAAGGAAGGAAAAAGAAGATAATATTGAAACTTTTGTTTATTCTTTTTGCATATTAATCAAGTTATGGATTTCTGGTCAACAATTTTTGTATGAATCAATAAAGAATATTTTTTTAAAAAAGAATGGCAACTGTAGTCAAGAAATCAGAAGAAGACTAGGAATGGAAAGGGCAGTGATGGAAGAACTAGATTCTAAAGAGTAAACATGTACAACTGATCACGAAACTTAGAATTAACCAAGCCATAGTATTCCCCATCATCATATACAAATGTGAGAGTTGGACAGTGAAGAAAGCGGAAAGAAGAAAATCAACTCATTTGAGATGTGGTGTTGGAGGAAAATGCTGAGAGTATCATGGACTCCAAGATGACAGACAAATGGGTCCTTGAACAGATCAAGACTTGAATCTCCCTGGAAGCCAGAATGATCAAACTGAGGCTGTCATACTTTTGCCATATCATGAGAAGGCATGACGCATTAGAAAAGACAATAATGCTAGGAAAGGTAGAAGGTAGTAGAAAGAGTGGGAGATCGCATAGCAGATGGATGGACTCAAACAGGGAGGCCACGACCCTGAATTTGGAAGACAAGGGGTTCTTGGTGATGTCTCATCCACAGGGTCGCCATGAGTCAAGCTTGACTCAAGGGCAGTTCACAACAGCAACAAAAAGAATAAAGAAGGGGGTAAGTCTGCTGTTTGATAAGATAGTGCAGTATTAACAGACAGCAAAAGGAAGGCAGAATTGTTTTTCTTGCCTTGTATTTCTCTCACAATGGATATTGTGTTCAGACAGTGACAGGCAGAACATATTAAAATCATAGCATCATAGAGTTTGAAGAGACCAATAAACATTTACTCATCATCTCTTCCAGCGATCCAAAAGAAGGAAGGCCTTCAGGACTAAAATTAGTTAAAAGGCTATCTTCCTAGTAATGCTATTCTAATGTTTCTACTTGGTTCTCCTATTTTACTGTCAAATATATTTAATATACAAACTGACCTGTGAGGAATCTGTTGTTCGCCTGGTCCATGTAGGAAGTCCCATGTTCCTTCAGACAGGAAGAATTGGTTTCCAGTGCTAATTCTTTACTGTCACTTTTCAGAAAGTGTCTACTGTTTTTGATCCAACAGACTTCAGTTGGATAAGCATTACCTATAGTGCTTTGGCACCTTACCTGATCTAAATAGATATGTCTCCCATAGGTGACTAAACGTGATGAGGACTCCTCCTTGATGCAACTGAAGGAAGAATTCCGAACATACGAAGCCCTGAGAAGAGAACATGATTCCCAGATTGTGCAAATTGCTATGGAAGCTGGCTTGCGCATTGCTCCTGATCAGTGGTCCTCATTACTGTATGGAGACCAGTCCCACAAATCTCATATGCAGTCCATTATTGACAAGGTAAAGCATCCTGTTTCCTTCAGTTTTGCACTCTGGGGAATTTTCTGTTTGCTATGGATAACGTCTCAGTATCCTTTTGGTAAGTGTAACAAATGCTTGCTGCTACCACAAGGATATTTCTGTGCAGGAAAGGTCACCACATAGATGATTGCAGAAGAATATGTGATTAATTACCCTTTGACATTGAGCCACTGCAAAAGAAAATGCAACCTTGTAACCTTCCCTTTGTCTTCAGTGAACAATATCTATAAATTTGCAACAAAGTATTTTAGGAAGAGTTTTACCCAGTTATTTCTCAAAGTTTTTACAGTATGAAGATGGTTACTTACTCTTTTCAGAATCTCACCTCAATAGTGTTATTATTTGGAAATATTTCAGCCTGCTTGTGTGCATCAAGCTCCCCATATTGCTGCTATGAAGAATTTAATACCTCATAACGTTGATAACTTTAAAATAACATTAACTTTCACTTGATAACATCCCTCCTGAGACATCTACAATTACTCTCTCATTAAATAATGCTTTAAATGCAGCTTAAGTCCCCTCCTTTGCAATGCTACACTTGAGAACACACAGAAGATACCTACTAAATCAGACATCAGTAGGGTGCATCTTACTGCAATGCTATAGCATGCTACAATTTTAGGAGATGTGAAATGACTTGGTGGGGAAAGGATCAAATTCCTCATTCTTTATCTAACTGCCCCTCTTCCCTTCCTAAAGGTTTTTGTTTTCAGAAAAAGACTCATGTGTAACTCCCCACTCCATTCCAAAAATTTAACTGTTGTTAACAGCCCTTTCAGAGCCAATGTGGAATAGTTTGCAGAGTGGCAGACCAAAATTTTAGAGATCTTTGTATAGATCTGATCAGTCATGATGATCACAGACTGATCTTGGAGCAGTCTCTTCTCTTAGCCTAATTTGCCTTATTGTGAGGACAACATTGATGAAGAAAACTCTATAGTAGGGTTGCCTTAGGGCCACCATAAGTCGGAAATGACTTGAAGGCACACAACAACAACATGGATGAAGCAAAACTGTATTCTCAGAGAAGGTTGAGATAAAAATAGAACATTAATACACAAAATTCTTCCCTTGATTTTTCTGCAATTCGCCATATTATAAACCTCCATGGAACATTTGTCACATTTTAATGACATTTTTCTAATATTTAGGACTATAGAAATTCAGCTTCCTTAACTATGCAGCTGCTTTTTCTTACTAAATATATACAGTACATCCTTTATTTAAAAGATCCAGAGGACCATGCCTAATCCATTTCTCTTCAGGATTCTGTGTCTACCATGGTGGGCTGGGAAAGAAAAGAAACAGATCATGCTATTGAAATAAATTGATTAAACCATTGATTACATATGACTGATGATGGGAGACTAGTGCATTGTCCCAGCTAGCACTACATATAGTTTCTTTTTTTATTTCTGTAATCTTTTAAAATTATCTTTCATGGGTTTTAACATCATATTACCTTGATGCATTCTGTACTGGAATACACAATTAATGTTGTGCAGGCTATTTGCTGGAGTGAGATTTACCTGTAGGAGTGCCAAGAACTCTTGAATTATAACTTTTATTTGAGGAGGAGGTTTTATATGAAGGCATAAAACTTTTGTGAAGCTGAAATAGAAAATTTGAAAATATACCTTTAGATGTATGTGGTCATTACAGTCAGTAATAATAATAGCAGATTGAATTAATATGTATGTGTGTGTTTATGTATATATTCAGTTGCAGACCCCAGCCTCTTTTGCACAGAGCGTTCAGGAATTAACCATTGCTCTCCAGAGGACAGGTGACCCAGCCAATTTGAATAGGCTTCGACCCCATCTAGAACTCCTAGCAAATATTGATCCCAGTCCAGGTAAAACAAACAAACAAGACACATGTGGAATTTTAATGATACCTAAATATGAGCAAATTTCTTATAACATTGTTTTTTATGGATCGGAGAGGGCACTTCATCAGCTGCACAAAATATCATCCTGAGATTGTAGAAGTATACACTCCTGGGAGTAGGGGAAATGAAAAAATGCTAGCCTTGAGTTTAGAGAAAAATAAAATACAAGAGATATAGATATGAAAATTAGGTTAAATTCCTGGGGCATCTTAAAATTAACACAGTAGCTACTCTGTAATGTACTAGATGCCACGGGAAATGTTTATTATGGCATGAATCGTTCTTAGATTTTCAAACTGTGGTTCATAGCCTTAGCACTCTTTTTTGTTGGATCCATAAAGTGGTGAGCCGGTACTTCTATCTTGCTATTTAGATATATGGCCATTTTATTTCTTTTTAAAAACTGATACAAATTTTGTACATTTTAATACAATTCAGAAGACCTTGTTTCTGTAGAATATCTCATGTAAAAATGAAAATTCAATCCACTTTTTAATTAACATTATAGATGCCCCACCACCCACATGGGAACAGCTTGAAAATGGATTGGTTGCTGTGCGGACTGTGGTACATGGACTAGTTGATTACATCCAGAATCACAGCAAGAAAGGAGCAGACCAACAACAGGTATGACGTGGTGGTGCTGAGAAGGAGAGTTATATCAGAGTGCTCCCCACCCTTGTAAAACAAACAAATTGGGTTGTGCAATGCAAGGCAAAGATGGAACAGACATGGAAAGACGTGGTGATTCTTGGCACACTTTGAGTTCCCTAATGTTATTTGCAAACATTAGGGCATGATTCTGTCCATCTGTATCATCTCCTGAAATATCAGTTAATAATGTACCTTGAAGCCATACAGAAATGAATGATCTTTGAGGGACTGGAAAAACTTCTGATAAAACCATTGTTGTCTGTAGCATGTTACATGTTTACTGTTTTTTTTTATTTATGGGTTTTTTGTTTTTGTAGTTTGTGGGCAAAAATGTTTTGCAGATTTCTGTAGTATCACCAGAAATTGACCTAAGATCACAGTGGTACAGGAAAATGTATTCAGTTGCAAAAAATGATGTATTTATTGAGTATCAGTATTAGACTGCAGTCTGAGCCAGTGTGGTGTAGCAGACTGAATACAAACTAGTTCTGTAGGAGACCAGGATTGGAGTCCTGACACAGTCATGGAAGCCCACAGTAATCTTGGGCAAGTCACATTATCTCAGCCTTTGAGGAAAGCAGTGACAAACCTTCCCTGAGCAAATCTTGCCAAGAAAACCCTCTGGTAGAGTTGCCCTAAGTCAGAGATGACTTGAAGGCACATAACTACATTATCTGTAAATCTGTGGAAAGTCATTATGGAACACTGAAAGAAAAGATAGTGTTTTTAAAAATTCCAATGCAGGTCTTTTTTTTCCTAACAGACATATTGATACAGGCTGCATGCTGATTTGAGTCTGCAAAAATTTAAGCTCAGAAAATAGAAATAAGGGGTGCAGAAGAAATACAGGTTGATTCTGCCTTATCCAAAATGCTTGGGACCACAAGTGTTTTGGATTTTGGAATTTCTGCAGATATATAATGAGATAACCAAGTCTAAACGTGAAATTCATTTATGTTTGTATATATGTTTCTTCTTCATGGTCTCTGCGAATCATACAAATGGGTTGTACTGCACCTGAGCAGTGCTGCTTGGAAACTTCTGGAATCACTGGGCAAAGTTAACTTTGCAACTTTTTGGCGGTAGCCCCGCCCATCCCTTATAAGTCCCCTGCCTTCCCACTCTTTCCCCAGTTCCTTTTTTCCGCCGCGTTAGCTGCTTAGGAACTTCACTGCTGGAATCCGCTGGTTTTCTCTAAAAAACCACCACCTTTGCTTGCTTGACCATTCTTGATCTGACACATCCCCCCTCCCCCGTGTATTGTTGACCAACCTGTACGTTCTTACGACTTCAATTTGGAATTTGATTTGGCTTATGATGTCTCCGGCTCCGTTCAAGAAGTGTGACATCTGTGGTGGTAAGATCCCTGGACAGGATCCCCACTCTTCCTGCCTTCTCTGTCTCGGTGAGGCTCACAACCACAAGACTTGTGCCCTCTGCAAGTCTTTGACTCCTCAGACCAGAAAAAATTGTGACTCTCGCCTTAAGGCTGCCTTGTACCAACAGGCTCTCTTGCCTCTGTCAGCCTCCCGCTCCACTTCTGCACCTGCTTCTTCCGAGTCGGTACCTACGATTGCTGCATCTGTGGTCCAGAGCTTCTCCACTGAGCCAAGTGCCACTGCTGTTTCTGTCCCGGAAAGGGATGTTGGATCCAAAGGAGCACACCAGACGAAATCCAAGTCTAAGTCCTCCAAAAAAGGACAAGACTAAACACAAGGACTCGAGCTCCAAGAAGGATTCAGCCCATGATAAGGATACAAGATCCATAAGGGAATCAAACTCCAAATCTTCCTCAAAAAAGAGGCCCTTGTATTCAGGAGAAGGTTCTCCTCATGGCTCGTCGAAAAAGAGGCCTTTAGATTCAGGAGAAGGTTCCCCTCATGGCTCTTCTCACTCCAAGAAAGCCTGAACCAAGACTCCCGATGACGATCGGTCATCCTCTTCGGTACCCAGACGGGACACCTCGATACCAGTCGAACCCTTAGTTTATAAGTTTAATGAGTAATACTTTATTTGATTTTTAACAATTGCTGTACCCCAGGAGACAGGAAATAAGTGGATAAACATGTAGTAATCAAAATGCATATCAAACTTACCAGTGGCCAACCCTCACATCTTTAGTGCAGCACCTACAGTGAACAATAAAAATTCAGAATGATTTGTGTGACCACTCAGAATACACTGTCATTAGAGCTGCCACAGTGTCGCTTCTGGCATATTACTTTGGTTTGGGTGCCTGATACTATAAAGCATACCAATAGCCAAAGTAGGAGCTAAGGCATGGAACACCAACCCTAATAGGATGCTAAAACTTTTATGACTGTTGCCTATATGATGGTGGAAGATCCTTTGTTGGCCCAAGTGTTGAATTGACTCTAGGCAGGCAAGTTGGGAGGTACATATATAAAATGGCTGGGGGGGATTCCAAAGGGTAGGACCACCCTAGTTCTGGAAAGTAGCCCACACTGTAATTGCTTCCATTCACATACATCTTCACAGAAGCTTGATTCTCCTCTCCTAAAAATGCCCTCTGTTCACTGCAATTCAACTTTGATGTGAGGGTTTTTAAAAGCCTGAGTGTGTGGAGAAGGAGTGGTTTTTCAAGGGTATATTGTGTTATGGGGCAAACAGAAGCTTACCTTATCGTTGGGGTAGAAGGTGCATTCTTTTAAAAAGTTGGATTTATCTTTAAATGTGTAAATCAAATATGTGTAAATCTACAGCACTTTATAAATAAATCTTAGTAATACTAATCTTTACATATTATTTTTTAACCATCTGTCAATATTCTGATGTCATCATACTTATTTTATCATATCATTTAGCCTCCTCAACACAGCAAGTACAAGACATATATGTGCCGAGACATGAAGCAGAGAGGAGGGTGTCCCCGTGGGGCCAGCTGCACCTTTGCACACTCACAGGAAGAACTAGAAAAGTAAGATTCTGTATCTTTTTATACATTAAAAGACGGTAAAATTATCATAGTACTATCATAGTATAGCTAGGGGCTGGGGAGCATCTGTTTAATGATTAATCTTTCTTAAGGTATGAGATTCTGGAAGTTTCAGATCAACCAAACAGGAAATGGGTAGAACTTGGAAATTTACAAAGAATAAATAAAATAGTAGCGATGAACTAAAAATGAACTAAAACAGTGAAGCCAAATGTATATCAGATCCCCACAAGTTCCATATTTTCCCATGGTCCATATTGTCATTTCTGTCTTATGACAAGCCTATGGCAAAGCTATCATGATTTGGCATGATTTGTCCATAAGAGGTTTGCCTTCACCAGAGGCTGAGAACATGTGACTTGCCCAAAGTCACAGACTGGGTTTCATGGCTGTGCCGGGAATCGAACCCTGGTCTCCAGAGTCATAGTCCAGCACTCAAACCACTATGCTACACTGGCTCTTGTACTGTACCTAGATTTTACCCTTAATTTATCAATGGGTCATATAAAAACCCATAAATTTGGCCCCAGAACTTGCACCCAACTTATACATCCAGTCATTTATAGTCAAGTGTATATGGTAGTGGGTTCTTCAAACATTTTATAATAAGATTGGTTCTTTTCAGTTTGATCATAAGTTATTGACCACTTCAAACCATTGAGGTGACCAGAGAAATATAAGATATTGCAGATAATTGCTTTCAGTTTGAAGACTTCAAAAGGTCGAGTTAATATGGGGGTGTGACCTTCATTATAGGACTGCTATACACACATCTAACAAATGAATAGCAATAGTCATAAGATCTGAACTAGCAGTAGCTAACAAGGAAAGAGATTTTTGGATTGTGGTAAAGAGCAAATGACCCAGATGTAAAAAAAATGCAACTTGTCCATTAGGAAAGAGAAAACTGACAATATTCTATTGCCTTTATACATGATGTCACATTTTCTATACTGTATGCACTACACATGCAGAAAAAGAGAAATCAGAATGAGTGAGGGTGGTGATACATTTCCTCCACATCACTCTTGTGGGCAGGCTTCTTGCTGACCCTTACGGGGTAACACAATGCTGCACTAGATGAACTTCTTGGTTAGATTTATTGGAGCTTTTATTTTCTCATGATTCTTATCTTAAGATCTTTAACATTTTGATTTGCATATTTTTTCACCAATTGAGGGGAAGCTTATAAGGGACATCTTATTTATTTTATATTGCAAACTTTTTTATATTTTCTGAAAAGTTTGGAAGATTGAACACAGTTAAGTGTAATTAATTATTAATGTTTTAAGTCAGAAGGGATAAATAGAGAGTATAAAACCAGAGGAGAACAGCTTGTTATACATCTTTGTATGCAGTGGATTTTCCCAACTGCAACTGTGGTCATTTTGTTATCACAGATCCTGACTATTATGAGACACATTTAGAATTTTGTGGACTTTGGCTCCAGAGTTTAGAAAATTAGGGAGCTCTGTGTGTGTGTGTTTCTATGGTTATACTATAGATTGTTAATACAGGTCACAGCTGTATAGTGAGTTTTCCAGAAATTGAATAAGACTGCATCTGGACTGTAGAATTAATGCACTTTGACACTGCTTTAACTGCCATGGCTTAAAATTCTATGTTTTGTAGTTTGTTTTGGCACTAGAACTCTCTGACACAGAAGGCTAAATATCTGACAAAACTATAGAACCCAGAATTGCATGGCATGGAGCCATGGGAGTTAAACTGGTGTCAAACACCATTATTTCTACTGTGCAGATAGATCCTAAGACATGTGTGATTTTTTTCAACCTGTCAGAATTATCTGATTATATGGTGTCTACTGTGTACTTAATCTTGTTTGTACTAATCTTGTTTGATATCAAAAGCCTGGGGTGGGAACTGTGGAAGACTAGGGGACCTCATTAGCCCCGTAGCAAAACTTGGAGGACCACGCCTGCTCACACCCCCCCCAAAAAATCTGAAAAATTGTTTTGCCCCCAAATACCTCTAGGGCATGGGGGGAAACATTTGCAAAATGTGTGCTTGACCCCAAGGAGGCCTCTAAATAGGGGTCCCAACCTTTTGATTCACAGAGTCCTTTTTAGAATCGATTTCTATGGCAGAACCCCTAAGAGGCCTACCTTATATCTTACAAGTTAATGTTGTTTAGGAATAGTGTTACATTTTATTTCTTATTTGTTAATTTCATTCCATTTTTGTTTCTTTCATTTTCCTGGAGCAGCCATGGAGCACCTGGGAAGTGCACACGGAGCCTTAAGAGCTTTTCAGTGCACAGGTTGGGAACCACTGCCCTAGAGAGATTCTGAAACAAAAGAATACTTTGGGGAAACGTTCTTGCAAAAAAAAGTCCCATCCCCCCTCCCCCTGGTCACAAAACTAGCTCTGGGAAGCACATCGTGCTCACCCTGTTAAAAGCATTCATTCTTGGGTGTAATTGGCATGCCTGAATTAAAGTTAGCTCTCTAACCTGTCTAGGGAAAAAATATAACAGTTACATTTCAGTTATTTCTTATTTTTCTATAATTGGTTATCTTTTTCCTGAAGATTTCGTAAGATGAACAAACGCCTGGTTCCTCGGAGACCTTTGAGTGCCTCCTTAGGTCAACTGAATGAAGTGGGCCTATCAGCAGCAGCTATTCTCTCAGATGAAGGAGCTGTAGACTTGCCAAGCAGAAAACCTTCTGCCTTGCCCAATGGGATTGTTTCAACGGGCAGTGCAGTGACTCAACTTATCTCTCGTGGAACTGATTCCAGCTATGATTCAGCCCTGAAACCTGGAAAAATTGACCACCATAGCAGCAGTGCCCCTGGATCACCTCCTGAATTGTAAGCCTTTTCCTTTATGCTATTCAGAATGTGATATGAATGTAAGGCAGCTTCCCAATCTAGAGTTAGTGACATCTATGTGAGTATATTAGATGTACATGCAAATGTCATTCAAATTATTATTATTATTATTATTATTATTATTATTATTATTTAACCTTTATTTATAAAGCGCTGTAAATTTATACAGCGCTGTACATAAAATCTTTTAGTTAGACGGTTCCCTGCCCTCAGGCTTACAATCTAAAAAGACACGACACAAAGTGAGAAGGGAGAGGTGGTGGGGAAGGGGATCAGGTCCAGCAAATGTAGAGGTAGTGGTTCTGTATGGCATTATTATCATAATAATATGTATCTAATGTTGATGGGAGTATGTGTTCAAATGTGTCCCCTGGATTTATCTGATCTACCTGATTAAAATAATAGGCCACTTTTCTGTTCAAATATGCATTGATTATTTCTAATGTTTCCTAATGTACGAGCACAAGCACACTTCTCCTTATTGATCTATCTGTGTATTTGGCAAGTCAAACCAGTTTTGATTTAAAACTGGAACTGAAATAGAATCAGTATTATGGTATCATGCCTGTTGTTCCTAAACAAAGAGTGACACAATATTTTTTCTAGTTCTGTGGCCAAATGGACACTCAGCCCTGGCTTTTGGACAGCCAGTGATTTCAAATGAACACATACAATTTAATAAATGAACACAAATTCAGATTAAAAGATTCAGTGACTAGAGGGACGAACTGCCAGTAAAAGTGCATGCAAATGGTAGAACATATTGGTACCGTACACAATAAATCCTTGGATTTTTACAAACTATTAATTGTTCTGCAAAATATTTTAACTGTGATTTGTGAAGAGCATTTGTCATATGTTCACAGACATGAGTTTAATTCTTAAGGAAAGTGCCAAGCTCAAAAGTTTTAAACTGCCTAAATTGCATATGCCTCCTAATATACAGTGGCCCCTCCACATTTGCTGGGGTTGGGGGGGGGGGGAAGCTCCCATGAAAGTGGAAAAATTGCAGACAAAAAAATCCACTATTTTTTTACCTGAGAGGACACCTCTCTGGGAACCATCTGCCAGAAGATGACCATAGAATTGTGCTGGAGGACCTACAGATGCCTAGAGAAGCTCTCTAGGAATTTCTAAGTCCTCCCGTGTGACATCTGGCAGACGTTACCCATAGAATCACACTGGAGGAACTAGAAATTCCTAGAGAGAACATAATAATCAAATCTGTGAATAATCAAATCCACAAAAGCCAAAACCACAAATGTGGAGGGCTGACTGTACTTACAGCAGAAGTGGACAAACTCAAAGGGTCTATGGTCCATCTCCCCCACCCCATCTCTGACCCATCATGGGCTGTATTATCCCACCAAAACAAAACTGGAAGTCTCTGTTAATTCTGCTTTTGTTTCTGTAATATTGCTTGAAGAAGGGACAAGGCTTGTGGGTATGTGGCTGCATGGTTTCATCTTGTTTTTACTCTTTGAAAATCTAAGTGCAGCCATTTAGGGGCCTTCACATTTCTAAGATAGAGGGCCACATGATTCCAACCCCCATCAAAAACTAAAAGTAAAAAAAAGAAAGAAAGAAAGAGGGAGAATAAGAGAGACCAATACAAATCATCCTTTAACAGTTGACTTTTTTAACCACCTTTTCTCACATGTGAAAAGTGTTGCGCTTTTTTTTCATATTTATTCAGTATTTGAAGTATAAGCCATCTACTGGTAAAAGTTTTGGTGCTTCTGCTGCCCATCTCAGATCCAACATTACTGGAGACAAATGAGTGAAAATCTTCCTAATCACACTCTACCACCAGTAACTGAAGACTTTAATGCAACTATGCTTGGTGGCATGTCTTGTACATTGTAACTGTCCGGACATTATCGTTGGTTTCTTCTAGGCTGGAACCTGCTCCTGAGAATTCTCTATCTGCCTTACCAGTCAACTCTCACCCAGCACCATCTCGCGGTCCTGCAGATCTGCCTCCAATATCAGTTGGCAAGCAACTTCAGATGGTGCCACGTGTCTCTCAGTTGTATCCAGCTCAGCAAACAGATATGCTTTATGCAGGTGCTCGAGGAGCAGCTCCTCCATTTGAACCCCCACCTTACCAACCAGGTAACAATGGTATCTGGATGAAAGTTGGAATTGGGACTGAGAATGATAAACAGAATGTTGTTTTTGTTTTTTGATATTGATCCCTCCCTTGCGCAAGATATCAAAGTTTAGAATATGAGACCCACTGTAAAATAGGTTCTGTTTGCAGATGTGAGGGTGATCTAGCTACAACATATGTCACCCCACTGATCACCAGGGTTGATTCTGCTGATCTGGCTGGCTTGGCAGGTGTCGTCTTTCGCCCTCAGGATTTCATGCGCATCCCTTCTGAAACTACACACTTAGTTGGAAGAGGATGACCATCCAAGATTGAAGGAGTGTATCATTTTTCAGTCAAGGACTCTGTTTACAAAGCAGTTTCTTGAAGGATAGAGATTTGTATTTTTCTTTCATTTCTGTTATTGTCTGTGTGCGCTGGATGTCACACAGGCTACATCTCTGGCTTTGGCCCTCTGTAGCTTAGCTTTCTATACTCTGGCTTTCAGCCCAGAGTTTTCACCCTTTCCCCAAAGCTGGCACTGGCTGACCACTCTGTATAACTTTATCAAAAGAGCAGAAGCTAGAGAAAGGCTTCAGTAATTAAAGGAAAATACCCAACCACTGCACAGCAAACTATGTGGTAAAGGTCTCCCCAGATTTCACATTTGTCAAGTGAAAGGAAATATAATGGGCCTTTATCAGCTGGGGTTTGGTTCCAGGGCTCCCCATGCACACAAAAATTGTGGATGTTCAAGTCCCATTAAATACAGTGGCATAGCAAAATGGTATCCCTTACATAAAATGGCAAAATCAAGATTTGCTATTTAGAATTTATACTTTTTAAAAAATATTTTCAATCCGTGGATGTTTGAATCTGTGGATAAAGAATCCGTGGATATGGAGGACCATCTGTTTTCTCTTTGAATCTCATTTCTTAATTGCATTGTCAAAATTAATTTCATTGTCAAAAATGCAATATAACATTTTAACATACAGTATGCAACATTTTGTGTCCATGTCTCATTTTGCTTTTAGTAAGAATTCAGTTGTGCACTCAAAAAGCTACAAATCAGCGCAACATATACATGTGTGTCCTTCAGTTGCAGTCCTTTTTCTGAAACAATTTTTTTTAATTTAGTGACAAGGAAAAGTATTGTTCTAGAACTCAGATTATGCAGTTCTGTAACAGGTATGTGGGAAATGGAAATTTCATTTCCAAACACTGCAGGCTTTGGCAAAGATTACCTGCAAATTTTTAAAAAATGCCATATAACCATGAGAGCAACATACTTTTTTGTAAATTAAAATTTGATTTTCCAACAAGCTACATTTTTAATTCATCCAAGAGTACTTGGCATTAAAAGAATTCTAAGGACCTGACAGCCCTGTTCATAATCACTTATGTTCATCTTCTTAAGAAGCTCAGTTATTATTATTATTATTATTATTATTATTATTATTATTATTATTATATTTATTTATATCCCACGCTTATCCCAGGGCTGGGAGTTAGGGTGACTTACAACATTAAAAAATATCATACAGTTAAAAACATACAAAAATAGGATATTAAAATAGAATTAAATTACTACAATAAACACTTCAGGATTACAGGTGAGTATTGAATCTCATTTTCCCAAATGAGAGATGCAGATTGTGTATTTCATTTCATTAAAACAAAGTAGACGGCTTTCATTTCCTAACAATATCATATGTGGATTGTTCATGAGAAAGAAATTCAGGAAGGGGATATTTTCAACATTGGGCTTTTTTGTAGCTTTATGACCAAGAAAGGTGAGGGGGGAAATATCAGGGGAAAAGGCCCATTACATTAAGAAACAAAGAAGATGTTTGTCCATTGGGGAGCAGAAAAGAATAGATTTTCAAGGGGATTGAGCCTAGATTGTTTGAGTCTGGAAAAAGTGAACAAATTGGTGTCATAGAACTAAAACTTCTGCAGAGTTTATAAGAAATAAGAACATGTTTGGAAGCTATACCTGTCTCTAAAGATCTGTGAAAACACGTGACTGATATATAATTAATCCTATTACTTAGTCTTTGCAGATGCAGAAGCTTCTAGCTGGTTGTAGCAGCTGTAAGGTCTGATATATACAAGCAGTCAGAAAGCCCTCTCAGCATTGTTACCACCAGTTACGCTATGCATCTCCCTTGCCATCCTGTGGTTTTTTGGGGCAACAGACAGAAGAGACAAGGAATTAGTTGTGTTTTCTTTGAGTTTACCTGTGTGTTGCTAATTGCTGCTTCTGCCACCACCACCTAAAGGAACCAGGAAGTCCCATGTAGGATGAGTAGACTGTGATGACACTGTCACTGCTGAGAAGACTGGAGTGGCTTATGTATATGCAGAAGCTGGTTCACATAAATAAGTGAACTGAGCCTTTGTTTAAAGTGGCTTCTAGAAGAGCTTCCAGATGTTTTTCCATACTAATTTTGTCTGTCAAGAAAGACCATTTACTGTGAATATTTTTCCAGAACAGACATAGCTTATGAAAATAAATGCATCACAGTTTTCTAAAATATTTGAAAAAATTGAACTCAAGCACTTTTGCAATATCTTGTTTCATGCATTTAGGTGTGTACTATCCTACAGCTCCGTCTTCACAGTGTATGTCTCGATTTGTTCGACCGCCACCATCTGTTCCTGATCCAGGTCCTCCTTATTTAGAACATTATCCACCATACCTCCAAGATCGCATGGTGAATTACAATGCACAGCCACAGCAATACCCTCCTATGGGACAGCCAGTGTACCCTCCTCACTATGACAGCCGACGTGTATATCCCCCTGCCCAGCCATACCAACGAGAAGAAATAATTCGAGGAAGTCCTGTACCCATTGAAATTCCTCCACCAGCAGTATCACCATATGTACCTGAAGCAAGAGACAGATATCCACAAGTAGAGGGCTACTATCCAGTTGGTCAACATCTGAATCAAATCAGACCTTCATATCACAGAGTATGGGTTGTATATGATATTTCCTATGGGATTTTGTTGTTGATAATTTGTTTTTGTTGCTTAGTATTTTTTAACTAGAGAATGTTATATGGCTAATCTTCACCCTTATAGCAACTCTTTGAAGTGCCATTTTACAGAGAGGGTTAAGCAGAAAGATGGTCTTGATTAAGTAAGTGAGTTAATGGCTAAATAGGTTTTATCCTAGTTCTATGGATATTGTGGATATTCTGCACTTTAGTACAATTTTACTCTAAAGTTACTCAAATTCTGGAAGATGGAAGAGATCCCATTTCTAAAATGCACTGATGCATAAAATTAGAAATATAATTAATGGTTTAAATATTTAACTGTTCAAAGTTTAAATTAAACCATGGTTTAACATAATAAGAAAAAAACACTGAACTTGAAGCATTCATGCTTCTCCTCCATTTTGAGGTGGAAATTGGGAATACCATTTTAAAGTACAGTCTGCCCTCCACATTTATGGGGGTTAGGGACGTTAGACCCCCGCAGAAGTAGAAAAACAGCAAATATGTGGAGGGGGATAAGAGGGGCATGTGTGCATGCTCCCCCCCCCCAATGCACACAACCCTCGTGCCTTCCCTCGTGCTTTAGCTGGCTGAGGGAAGCCGGTCAAAGCACGGCGGAGGGGGAGAAGAGAGTGCACACGCATGCCCCTCCTGCCTTCACCCTGTGCTTTGGCCTACTGAGGGAAGCCAGCCAAAGCACGGGTGGGAGAGCATGCACACTCTCTCTTCTTGCCCCCTCCTCATGCGTTGGGTGGCTGAGGGAAGCCGACCAATACACAGGGGAAGGCAGGAGGGTGCGCCCTTCCCAGCTGCTCCCTTCCTCCTGCCCCCCCCCCAGGGGAAAAGCTCAGGAGAGAGGAGAAGGGCATGCTCCCTTAACAGCCATACCAGGGAAAAACTGCAGATGTGAAACCCACAAAAGTGGAGGGCCGACTCTAACTATAACTTAGGCATGTAATAAAATAATTACACATATCAGTTGAAGTATAAGTCAAACATGCTAAATTGGATTCCAGTCAATTTAGGAAATGAGAAAATGTTTCGAATTAAAATTTTACAGAAATCCATTATCAATTATTAGAATATTCAATTCTGCATTGCAGTTCAACAGTGCTAATTTAGCATCTAAAACACATTGCCTCAGCAAGACACTTATAAGCTTTACATTTTGTAAGGAAGTATGTTGAAATCAATTTGCTCTACATAGATTTCAAAAATCAAACTTAAAATGTTCCTTTGGGGAAAGTTTGTGGGAAATGTTGCCTGTGATGGCATTTTTTCCACACACAAAAAATTATGAAGATAAATAACATGAAATTGATACAAATTTATTGTTTGTGTTTTTTGTGACAAGCATCCAGGCTTGAAACAAAGCATAACTTCTAGAAATCTAATAATTCTATCCTACCTGTATTCTTAACTTGAATACAGTGTATAACTATTTAATAATAATAATAATAATAATAATAATAATAATAATAATAATATGTTTTATTTATATACCGCTATTCCAAAGATCATAGCGGTGAACAGCAAGTAAGCTAATTAACAAGTAAGCTAATTTGCCCCCAACAGTCTGGGTACTCATTTTAGCGACCTCGGAAGGATGCAAGCCTGAGTCGAGCTTGGACCCTTTTGCTGGTCTTGAACTTGCAACCTTGTGGTTTCGAGTGAATGGCTGCAGGCATTTAACCACTGAGCCACCAGGGCTCCTATTGTATTACAGAGTGACTTTCCTTCTTTGGAACATGAATATGGAGTATTCTAATCTCCAAAGGGGTTCTAAAAATTGCTAATTTTAGAGTAGAATGCAAGGATATCTTAGTGTTAATGCTTTCTCTTGTTCATCCTCATTGATGTGTATTTACCCACTTTGCTGAAGAATCCCATGGTGGATTTGGAAATTATAAATCTACTATGCACTATGGGATTTTCAAGTCATTAAAGAACACAGATTTGTTCAGATCTTCATTTTTTTAAATAAATGGGCCTCTGTAAATCAACAGGAGCCTTACATCCGGCCTCCTCTTCAGCCACATCCCAGTCTAGATGAGTTACACCGACGACGAAAGGAGATTATGGCCCAGCTAGAAGAAAGAAAAGTCATCTCCCCTCCTCCTTTTGCACCATCACCAACTCTTCCTCCTACTTTACACAATGATGAGGTGAGCATATTTTTTTTAAAAAAATACAGTTTGTAACATTATTATAGTAGTCTCAGAGGTGTGCTCATTAGAGGACAAATATGACTAGTTTGACCCAGAGAAATCCATGCCCAGTTTGAATACCAGGAAATAACCATATGTAAGAGAGATGTCATATCTTCCTTTTTTTTCCATTTGATGTGTCTGCATCATCAAGCTTTTGAGAAACACTGGTAGTGAATATGTGTGTAACCTTGAAAAGTATGATTGACACTTGAGATTAATTCAGAATTGTCCACATGACCTGAGCCCATGCATTTTAAGCATGTAAACCCTCTCCACATTTTTGAGGATCCATCCAGTAGCCTCAAGTGGCAAGAGGGATTTCTCAGGTTGGTGAGAGACTGTATGCTCTCACCGCCTTTCTTCATAGTTGGGGGGCATTCTTGTGTATTTATGGAGTCAGATCTTTAGAAGTGATTTCAGAAAAATAATTGATTTGCCTTTCTGTGGGTAATTGTTTTGGTTTTAGTTTTTTCTCCCATAGAATCATAGAACTAGAAGGGATCCCAAAGTCCTACCTTTGTTATGGAATATACAACTATTCTTTGCTATGGTATATCTATGTCAGGAATATACAACTAAAACATTCCTGATTGCCATCTAACTTGTATTTAAAATCCTTCAAAGAAGGAGAGTCTACCATCCTCCATGACAGTCTATTACACTGTCAAACATCTGTTACAGTAAAAAAAATTCCTGATGTTTAGGTGGAATCTCGTTTCTTATAATTTGAGTCCATTTGTTCACGTTCTAGTCTCTGGAGCAATAGAAAACAAACTTTATTATTATGCTTATTTATTATGCTTTATTTTTATAGTGCTGTAGATTTGCACAGCTCTGTACATACAAACAATAAAATAGATAAGAGTAAACCTGCCCATGGTAAACTTGCTCCATACTGTACATGCCATCTCTTTAGGAATTTAATTATGGCCATCATATTATCTCTCACTGTTCTCTTCCTCATGTTAAACATAACCAGCTCCTTAACTTGTTCCTCTAGGGTTTGGTTTCCAAACCTTTGGAAAACTTGGTTGCCCTCCTCAGAACATATTGTGTTATCCAGTTATATTGAGATTATAGTTTCTTATACTAGAAAACACAAGTTGACATCTAAATAATGTATCCTTTCATTATTTACCTACTTTGTTAAAGAATCCCATGGTGGATTTGGAAATTATAAATCCACTATGGGATTTTCAAATCTTTAAAGAACACACAGCCCATCCAACTTTAGTGCATATGAGAATCCATCCATCAGACCCGAAAGTGATGTGCATTAGTACCTGTATTTCATATTTACATTAAATGCTAAATATTTTAATGAGTTTACCTATATTTTGCTCTACTGGTAATAGTTATGTACATTTTATACACCTTTTATATGAATAGTAGTTTAAATAGCCAGATCATACTTTGATTGAAGACTGTAAATAAAACTGATTGATTGATATAGCCAGATTAGAAGCTTCTGAGCACTTTCAAACCATACAGTTTGTCTCTAGTACCATTTCCCAACAGAGAGAGTTGGAACATCCTAGGTTGCTCCTCCATTTGCTCCTAATAGGTGAGGGAGGGGGAGAAAGACCTTCCTGTTCCCATGTGGGAGGGACAAGCCCTCCAAAGGCTTTTTTTCTTGCCTATGCTCCTAGTAGGTCACAAATCTTATCAGTCTGATATTTGATGGATCCCTAGCCTTTTCTCCTCTCCCTTTTTCCATTCTGCTTTTTTCTGTAACACATACACTCACAAAAGAACCTCTTTTACCCTTCTTCTATTTCACATCCCCTCTTCTCTTCCAATTCAGACACAGACATCAGTTTTTTCATCCCTCTAGATTTCTCCTTTCCTCTACCCCAACCATTTCCTTCCAGGCCAGGGATTCCAGATGTTATAGACAGTAATGCAAAGATACGAACTTACAGTCAGACAGCCCTACTCGACTTTCTCATCCAGGGAACAGCACAACATCAGCAGATGCCACCGCAAGAATCAGCAAGCATGACAGGATGCCTTTCAGTAGGGGGCAGACTTTGGGAGTTTGTGCAAGAGTTCCACCTCAGATCAGTACCTAGGGTGCTGGAAATGAATCAGGTTCGGATACCGGATAGAATTCTTCTGAACACCTCACAAAAGGTTCATTCCCTCTCCCAGGTCCAACAGTCCCAAGAAGCACTGCTTTTTACTGGAAGCCATCAATCAGCTGCTCAGCATGGAAGCTATAGAGCCAGTTCCTCTGACCCAAAGATGAAGGGGCTGCTATTCCACCTTTTTCCTGGTGCCCAAGAAAAATGGAGCATGGAGGGCCATACTGAATCTAAGAGGGGTTGAAACAACCTGTCAGGAAGAGGAGATTTTGAATGGACATGTTGATCCTAGAAGCTATCCAGCCGGGGTTTATCTGGTTTGTTTGACTTTTAGTCTGCTTACTACCAAATTCTGCTTCACCCAGAATATCACCGGTATCTCTGCTTTGCCTACGATTGTCACTTCCAGTACAAGACTCTCTCGTTCAGTCTATCCTTGACTCCTTGAGTCTTTACCAAGGTTATGGTAACACTGATGACTCTGGAGGAAGTTGCGCCTGAACATCTTACCTTGATGTGCTGATTCGATCAACACTAGAACATCAGGACCACCAGGACATGATCAGAGTACTCCAATCCCTAAAGCAACATGGCGTCCTCGTGAACTGGAAGAAGAGCTCCCTTGTCCTGTCCTAACAGATTCAGCATTTAGGGGCAAAGTTGGATACAGTTCAGGATACAGTCTTTTTGCCCCATGATCAGATCATCTACAGCAGAGATCCCCAAACTTAGATGACAACCCTAACACCCTCCCCCCTCAAACACATATCTCTTGATAATAGGTCTACTGTTCTACTGTACTTTCAAAACAACCCATCTTCGTTGCTGCTCCCTTTGCTACCCAGTCAGCCTAGAAGCAGCAAACAAGTAGCGGGCTGAGAAGCCTGTCACCCATGCTGGCCTTGCATCTATAGGATGTTTCAGCCTTTTCTGCTGGGAAAAGGAATATTGGTTCTTACCTATGATGTGTCCATATCCAGCAAAGAAGGCCCAAACACCTTACCCATCCTTGGGTCTTGGCATTAGAACCTTGGATCTACCATGTGCAACTGGACACTTGGATTTCTAACTAAACACTCTACTCAGACAGATGGGAGAGGGATTATCCATGGCTAGTGTACTACCACTGTAAGGTTATTCAAGAAACACCATTTATGTTGTGTTGTTGCATTGTATCATATAAATAAATGCTAATGTTTTTCTAGGCGATGTTAACTTGCATGCCTCTACTGGTTATTGACTAGTTATTGACTGAGGGCTTGCCCCTCCCACATGGGATCAAGGAGGGTCTTTCTTTTTTCTGCTTATTAGGAGCAAATGGGAAGTGCAACCCATTCTGTAGGATGTTTGGGCCTTTTCTGCTGGAAATGGACATATCACAGGTATGTATTAACATTGCATTTTGAAGCCAGTTCAAATATTTAGTAAAGCCACATAGTATTATTCTTGTATTCTTTCATTTTTATTGCCATTACAGTAATTCTGAATGCCAAGACAATGCTTCCTTTCCATCATTTATATTGATGGGCTCTGTTTTTATACAGTTCATGGATGAAGATTTGAAGGTAGCTGGCAAATACAAAGGAAATGATTACAGCCAGTACTCCCCCTGGTCATGTGACACCATTGGCTCCTACATTGGAACCAAAGATGCAAAACCCAAAGACATTGTGGCAGTGGGACTTGTCGAGATGGTGGTAAGCATGAAACGAAGATCTAACAATGCTAGAGAGAATGTGTGTTGTTGATAGTACATCACCAGAATTTTATATTGTGATCAAAAAGGGCAGATTGCAAGGTATAAACCTGTGCATACAGAGAATTACAGATGCAGACCATCCATTCCTGGAGTGATTATTTTTAATAGGAGGTATAAAGATCTCTTGTTGTTGTGTGCCTTCATTTTGTTTCTGACTTATGGCGACCCTGAAGCAAACCTATCACAGAAGTTTCTTGGCAAAAATTTGTTCAGAGGGGGTTTGCCTTAGCCTTCCTCTGAGGCTGAGAGAGTGTGACTTGCCCAAGGTCAGTCACCTAGTGGGTTTCTGTGGTTCCATAGCAATTCAGACCCAAACATCCGGAGCCCTAGTCCACCACTCAAACAACTATACCACATCCACTGGGTGACTGACCTTGGGCAAGGGTCGCCATAAGTCAGAAACAAAATGAAGACACACAACAACACCCAAGTTTCAGGTGTCCTTTTCCCCCTAAATTCTTAGGGCTCAGTTTAGAACTCTTAGTTTAAACCACAGATAAGGAAATTTAGCTGTGATGTCTGAATTGATAAACATTTGTTTTCAATTACCTGGCTTGCAAATCAGAATTAGAAAGTATACTTTAAAGTGTATTCAAAAACAGTTATTTGCACTCACATAGCCTCTGATATTTGAATGAACAAATTATAGTTACACCATGACTTCACTTTCTAAAAGAACAACGGAGGAGTGAATGAAGCTGAGATCTGGAGAGACATTTGATGAAATTGCTGACATTTCTCTAAAGTATGAGCTTTCTGTTTAAAAGCAATGCTTGGGTTCTAACTGATGTGTGATACCTAAATGGAGTCAAAATTTAGTGTAGTATTTTCTAAACTCTCTATTGCAAAAGAACTGCTGATGTACTGTGAAAAATAACTTAAAGGCTTTTGTGAGTTCAAACTACCCATGCACAGAATAAGTTCTTCGTGATCTCTTTGACTTACACAGCTGAGGTTATCCTGCTATCGCACCATGCCTCTTTCAGAACATTCTAAACATTCTGAAGCATTTGGCAGTAGTCCTACCCATAACTTCCTGCCAAAACCCACCAGTTCTTTTACATCCATCTGCCTCATCAGAAACAGCATTTGTGTACTTCCATTGGAAGAGTTTCATCCTTTCTTGACTTATCAGCTAGTCCTTCAGTCTACTTGAATACTGCTGGCTTCCTTCAAGAAATGTGTTGAATGCGGCACCAGGATCCCAAATCAGGTTGGGAACCTGAAATGCTTCCAGTGTTTGGGCAAGTCCCATGTTGTTGGCTTGTGTGTGCACTGCTTGGCCTTTTATCACAGGCTAGATGTAACAGGGATCTTCAGCTGAAGGCTCTCTTGTATGAACAGGCCCTGAAACTGCAGGAGACTGTGTGTCGACAAGTCCTTTGACATCAAGGGAGGATGTTCAGACTCTTGGTGTGAACCCTCGACCTCAAAATAGGACAACATCAACAAGTGTGGAAAGGAAGCCAATTTCAGTCTCAACAGCTGTTGGGCCTTCCAAACATAGGGCTAAGTGTTCATGGTGGAGACTATTTGTACACCAATGAAAAAGGCCCACAATAGTACTGACAAGAAGTCTACACACCATCAACCTTGGGCAGGTCTGTTGTTGTGGAGATGCAGTCAGTGCACAAGCACAAAAAGAAGAGGAAATTGAAGGAACACACTTTTCCTCAACCTTCTTCCTCTGATGCTGAAGCTACTATGGTTGTATATATACTGTGTGAGCATGGGAATGCAGGAGTGATTTGCATGTGTATTGTTCTGTGCTGATGGCTGGCCTCAGGCTGGGAGGCTAATGCAAAAGAGGATTAATGTCTGCTAATTGGGGATCATACACATGCAAATCACTCCTGCCATTCCCAGCCTCACATTGTGTGTGTGTGTGTGTGTGTGTGTATATACACACACTTTTTTTCCAGGCAAGCATTCTCTGAAGATGCCAGCCACAAATGCTGGCAAAACGTCAGGAAGGAAAATTTCTAGAACATGGCCACATAGCCCGAAAAACCCACAAAAAACCATGGATGCCGGCCATGAAAGCCTTCAACTTCACCAGTCTTTGTTCCTGCCTTCTCTCCATTTGCACACATTTTCATTGCTCCATTCCAGTTACCATTATGATGATTTTCCCTTTATGTCTCTCACTCTTTCTCTCTCTCAGTCTCTCTCAAACATCTTTAAAGCCTGAAGTCCTTAAACTCCTTCACCCTTCCTAACTAGTCCTGTCCTGTAGACTAGCTTTCTTCTTCGCCTCAGGTCATTTTCCTGCCCTTCGCCACTCAGGGCCATGTGTAAAGGGTGCAATGGAAGGAAGTTTTCAGTCAGTTAGGGTGGTTCACCCATGCTGAAGAAGAAGCAGGCATCATCTGACCTCCCCCTGCCCCTGGAGGATAAAACAGGGCAGTATAAGAGGGACCATTTCTCCATGCTGTGACTAAGGCACACCCCGCATACCCAGTCTGGCATGGGCCAGAGCTGCAGACAGAACAGCAATAATCAGTACTGGTGGCAGAGGATTGTTCTCTGCAGCCGGGACAAGAAGGAGGCCTTCAGAGAATCTCATTAGTCCCTGACCAGCAGGAAGATCTAGTGGAAAGACAAAAGAGACTGGGGGAGCCTGTGCTGCCATCTGACAAAAGCGCTGTGGCCCATATGGAGAAGTGGACAGACTAACCCACATTTAGATGTTCCTCCCCTTTTCACAGGAAATGATCATCACACAGGTGATGGAAAGAGACAAATGGCTCTTTCCCCACTGCCGGTCTCTCCAAAGCATTGCACAGTAGTTACTGAGATTATCTTGATAATTAGAATAATGACCTCATTTTTCTGGCCCAAAACTTGGGTCGCTCTCAGCCTCTTCCTACAATTCCCTCACCGTATTGACATTGCCCCCATTCTGCTCGATGTTGCCCCCGTTCCACTCGTGTTCAGATACAGTTACAACTTTCTCTTAGCTGTATTACTGGAGTAAACAACACCAACAATCCCAGCATGGCAGTGATCATGGTCATAAAAATTATAGCTACTACAGGTAAAGATCTCCTTCCTCGAATTCCTATTATTCTGCAGGAAGTTCTTCAACTGGTGAAAGCTATTCTGAGCAGTATGGTCGCCACTGTGGGAATGAGGTTTATTTGACCCGATTGAAGCGTAGATGACATTCAACACATACATTCAACAAGGTGAAAGAATGAAGGTACGAGCATCCAATAAGGCCAGTACTGCTCAGGAGCAAGCTCTATCCTGAGCGTTTCCAGTTCAGGATGTTATGGCAAAGTCCAAAGGCAAGACTCTGCATTCTGCCTCAACCATAGTTGTATTAAGCCAGATTGTCCAGCTTTCCTCCACTTCAGGAACGTCAGAGTCAGGTTCAGATTCAGACTTTGTGGTTGTGCCCTCAAATTTGGTGCCATAGACTCATCCTCGCCAACAGATGATGTCAAGGTATTTGTGGATCAGCTGCTTCAGATGGCTAAGATGGCCATTCAGGTGCAAGAGCAACAAACTCCAATTGAGAATTGTTTTTTTCACCAGATTCAATCACAAACCACCATTTAACGATGTGCCTTTTCCTAATGTAAGTTATTAATAAGTCATGGTCAACCTCGTCATTGATTCCATCCATGTCAAATAAGTTAGAGATTACAAAGTGGATTATTCAACCTTTCCTCCTCTGGGGCAGCATCTGAAACCATAGTCGATCATTGTTTAAGCTTCACACTGTCTGCATTTGACACCAGTGGGCAAAGAATTCAAGAAGCTTGATGCTCTGAGGAGGAAATTCTATTTGTCGGCTGCTCTCATCTCCAAGATCTCTAACCACTTGGCTTGTATGGGAGCATACATTTAGATCCTGTGTCAAAAGATGACTCTGTTTCTGAACAAGCTCTTAATGAGGATCATTGAGTGGCTCTCTCCTGTAGTCCAAAGCTCATAAACTGGTGGGTCATCAGAATATGACCTCTTGTCGTATTATGGACTGCGGAGGTAAGGTGATGCCTGGTGCAGTAGCTCTATTGCTATGCTTGGCTCCATGCAACAGGCTTCTCCAGTGAAGCCCATGCTGCTTTAGATGACCTCCACTTTGATAGGTACAGTTTCTTCAACTCTGAGACTAATATCAGGTTGGAACACACTCATAAAATGTGGTTGACGGTAAGGAAGTTCAGTTTCAACCTGCTGGTCTAATCATCTTCTAAATACAAGTATGTTAGCTACAAGTATAGATGGTCTTCCAAAAGGTCCTACAGTACCTCCAGGTTGAGATATTGTTGCAGTTGCTGACAAGCTGCTCCAATTACTCAGAAGTCATCCAAGCCAGAAGTTTGAATCCAGGCAGATGAAGAAAAAGTCCAGTGACATCTCAAAATGCTGGGTTTGGCTTTCTGTTGGATGACACATCAGCAGCTGAACTTTCCACAGCACCCTGTCCTGAATGTTCTAGAACCTATGCCCACTATACCACTAATGGCGTCTCCTCAGTTCCATGACCAGCTCAAAAACTACCATCAAGCATGGAGCCCCATCACCATGAATTCCTGGATTCTCAACATGATGAGGCAAGGCTATGACATCAAATTAGATTCCTATCCTCCAATAGGATTCTTCCGATGTACCACTTCTATCGTTCTACTTCAAGAGGTAGATACCATCTTGCAAAAAAAAAGTTTTGAGCTGGTTTTCTACTGATAGAAACATCAAGGTTTCTTTTCCCGGTACTTTACCATCACCAAAAATGATGGAGGTCTGAGGCCAATTTTGGATTTGAGAGGCGTAAACCATTGCATTTGTCCATGTTGCTTCAGGGTGGTGTCTCTTAACTCTTTCCTTCCTTTAATGCAACCTGGCAAATGGTATACAACTCAGGACTGAAAGATGCCTGTTTTCATGTTTCAGTTCGACCCTTTCACAGGAGTTCTCTTTGTTTTGCCAGGGGAAGGAAGACATACCATATATATTTGTGTATAAGTCGACCTCATGTATAAGTCGAGGGCAAGTTTTGATAAGTGGATAAGTTGAGGGCCAAACTCAGGGGCATGTAACAAAGAATCTAAATGGAGGGGGGGACACATCACTTCACTCCCTCCTTCTCCCTCTCTGGACCTCTCCAGAGGGTCACAGTCTGGGCATGCAAAATATGGACACAAACCTCCAATTTCCCTTCCTTCCCCAGAAGTTTCCTCAAGGCTTGCAAAAAAAGGGAACAGACACCTCCAATTTTCCTCTCTTCCCCACAACTCTCCATCTCAAGTTTGAGCTTATTCCTCAAGGGCAGTTGCTGCCCCCCATGCTTTCCTGGCTGGTGTTTTGATCAAGGACATTGGCTGTGCAGCTGCTTGATTCCAACCTATGAATTTTATTTCACATTACAGAGTTGACTCGAAGTCTTGAGTCATTATCGTCTTTGGGAAAGCTGTTCTTTGGTCACTCCTTACATGAATGTATTGTTGCATTCTACTTGTGTAACTTGTTGCTGAATGCTTTTGAATCCACCTTTATTTCAGTACTGTGTTTTACATTTTTGGAGCTTTTTTCCTTTGAAACCATGTTGATACTTTCATATTGTTGTATGACTGTTGGGGCAGGGGGTTGTGGTGCATGTTGACTTTGTTTCAGTAAAGTTAGCTTGTTTGCACCACAAGTCTTGCATCCTACTTCTTGTAGCTTGCTAGTCTCCCAGTTGTGTTAAGTCACAGCGTCTACAAAGAAAAAGGGACAGGTTGTATACCTGTAAGTATAGTTCTTCAGGTGGTCATCTGTGAACTCACTCAATCCCACCATCTCATTGTGTCTTGCTGGTTCACATGGATGGCTGCATCAGCATTAATTGGAACTGGCGGGTTTTGGTGGGAAGTCCCTTATATAGGGTAGCCAGAGGTGGATGGGGCAACTGCCAGTTCACTTCATAAAATTCCACTCAACCTGTGCTTATGTTTAGTGCTGAGTTAAAATGATACCCTTTGCCACTCCATTTGCAGGAAACAAGATTTGGGGAGGAGGTCAGCAGTTAGGTAGGTGTTTGCTGAACCAGAAGAAGGGTGTGAATTTATAATTGACTGTCTTCTTTTCTTTCCTCTCACTACCTCTCTGGGTAATGCTGCATTCTGGTGAAGAAATGATGAGTCTCACTGCTTATAATAATTACTAAAATATACTTGTTTGTACAGTAAATGTGAAATGAGAACTGGAAAAAAGTAGCTAAAGTAGAGAAGTTTATATATCTCCTGTTTTTCTGTCTGTCTACCCAGAACTTAGATAGCAAGGGGATGCGAGATCAGCGGCTGGATTTGCAAAGGAGAGCGGCAGAAACTGGTGATGACGATCTTATTCCATTTGGAGATCGTCCTACTGTATCAAGGTTTGGTGCCATCTCACGTACATCCAAAGCAATGTACCAGAACCCTGGTCCCATGCAAGCCATGACAGTTCAAGGGGCTTCTACGAAACCAGTTAATATTTCAGGTATAAAGTTTATGCCTTCCAGGTCTTCCTGCACCCCAATATAATTGTTTACACCAGCACACACCAGTACTTTGGCTCAGTTGTGATAATGGACTGCTTTAAGCATAAACTAGCTAGAAGTGGAGAACAAAAGAGAGAATGGTATGAAATAACTCCAATTACCCTCTAACTACAGATAATAAACTTAGGAGTTAATCTTGAAGCTTCCTCCCTACAGCTTTTCACTTGGAGGTCATTCTTTCTTCTCTTCTATACATACTGTAACTAAATAGTCCCTTTTTCCATACACAGCACAATTTAAATTGAATGGGGTTTACTGTATATAGACATAGACATAAATTTATACCACTAATCTCTTAGTTGGCTAGTCTTTGTTCTTTTGCTCCTATTTCAGAGTTGTTTCAGGTTTTTTCACCACTTCCCTGGTCAGTAGTTTACAACTACTGTATGTATGTATGTGCCTTCAAGTCAGCTTTCAACTTATGGTGAGCCCATGAATTTCATATGGTTTTCTTAGGCAAAGAATATTAAGAGGTGGTTTTGACAGTTCCTTCTTCTGAAGTATCTCGTACAGCACTTAGTATTTGTTGGTGTTCTCCTATCCAGGTACTAATCTGGACTGACCCTGCTTAGCTTCCAAAATCAGAAAGAATCTGGAACCATTAGCGTATTTAGGCCCTAGTTTGCAATTATGTGTTATTAAAATCATACAGTTGTAATTTACAATTTTTTATTATTTTAATATTCTTTAGTATAAAACATAAAATCAAAACATACAACCTAACAAACCATACATATTACATTTAAAAGTTTAACAATAAAAAACACTACACATTTAAACAAATCTTCCTTACTTTTCAAGTTATACTGATATATTATAATATAAGTTTTTCTCTCTATAGAGTATCAAAAAGAAAAAAAATTCTGCATAATTTTAAACAGAACAAAAATAGTGTCATAATTGTAATTTGGTGCTTTTCATTCCTGTACATCTATACACTTTGTAGTTTTTTATTAATCCAGCCCAAATTCCCAGTTTTCTCCCCTTTTATTTTTCAAGTAATAAATCAAAGGATTCCAGTCATTTTTGAATTTTTCAATAGATTTCTTTTGCAGAATTGTGTTAATTTATCCATTTCCATAAAATCAATCAATTTATATAACCAATCTTTTACATCTGGAGATATTTTTTTCTTTCCACTTGGATGCATACAACATTCTAGCAGCTGTTGCCATGTAAAACATTAATCTTCCATGTTTTTTCTCTATTTCCTCTTACTGGTTAATACTTAACAAATATCTTTTAGGGTCTTTACTTAATTTTATCTTTAAGATTTCTTCCATTTTTTCATGAATTTTATTCCAATAAATCTTTGCATACCTACATTCCCACCATAGATGATAACAAGGTGCCCGTTTCTTTTTCACATTTTCAACACAAATTATTCAAATTTTTATTCATCTTAGCTAATTTGTACCGGGTTAAGTACCATCTGTACTGCATTTTGTAGAAGTTTTCTCTTACATTTTAACTTAAAGTATAGTTTATTCTTTTTGTCCATGATTTTTCCCATTGTTCCAAATTTATATTCTGTCCAATATTTTGGGCCCATTTTACCATTTGGGGTTTGACCAAATCTTCTTCCATGTCTAATTTCAGTATTGCTTTATAATATTTACTAATTTTATGATTATCTTCCTACTTAACAATTTTCTCAAATTTCAAATCTACTTCTCCAATTTCATTAATTTTTTTGTCCATAACAACTCTTTCTCTAATTTGTAATTTACAAGTTTTGAGCTTCATGCACCTCTTCCTCAGACTGAATATTTTTGTAATAATATAGCAACAAGCTAGGAAATATATTAATATAAACTCTTACCTAGGGTCCAAAGAACTGTATAGTAAGTTCTGTGTGCCCATACAAGGTTTCTTTAAGTGTTTCTTGAACCCATATGTTACATGGTAAATCATTTGAAAATTTGAGGAGAATCCAAAAACTGATGTGCCAAGTATTCAGATTAAAACAAACACCACTCACCTAGTTAACACAGTCCCTTTGGATATGGCTAAACTTTGGATCTCAGCCCTTTATTACAGCATTTTAAGTGGTTCCCAACCTTCCCAATGCCGCGACCCTTTAATACAGTTCCCCATGTTGTGGTGACCACCAACCATAAAATTATTTTCATTGCTACATGCAAATATGTGTTTTCTAATGGTCATAGGCAACCCCTGTGAAAGAGTCGTTCGACCCCAAAAGGGGTCCCGACCCACAGGTTGGGAACCACAGTCTTAGGCGACCCCTGTAAAAGGGTCATTCGACCCCCAAAGGGGTCCCAACCGACAGGTTAGGAACCACTGATTTACAGGGTGAATTGGATTAGAGCTGTCCTGTGTCATCTCAGAGACAAATGCAAAGCAAGTGGAAGAACTCTTTTGCAAAAGTGGAAAATAGGAGTTTGCCAAATCTCTCTTTCTCTTTCTCTAATACTATTTGAAATTCACAAAACAGGACTAAAGAACATAAATTTCAACCCATGTACATATATCCATTGTGTATGTTGTATACATATATTGGCAGCTGGCCACATGATCCTGGCACACCATATGTACTAAGGCAATGGCACAGAAAGCCACAGCCCTGAGTCTGTAAGACCAGAGTAGGGCGGTTGATGATAGGGTGACTTGGAGGTCTCATTCGTTGAGCTGCCATAAGTCAAAGTTGACTTGACAGCAGTTAACAAAAACAAATATGCAAATGGCTTATTTAATGACGGTGTACCAATTCCATATGTACTTCCTATGTACAGAAGGCAATATGAAGAAAAGCCTCTGTTGGTGAGTTAACTTAGGCCTGTTACAGACTGCCAAAATAAAGCTGCTTTGGGTCTCTTTGGAGGTATGCTATTTAAATGATGCATGGGTCCTAAGAGTCCAGAGGTCGCACCAAAGCCACAATCCATTCCTAAGCACTGGAGGGCAGCTTTGGTGCAGATTCTTAGGATGCATGCATCATTTAAACAGCATACTTCCAAAGAGACCCGAAGCAGCTTTATTTTGGCAGTCTGTAATAGGCCTTAGTTCTTCAATAGTGGTAGACAGCCAGTCTTCTTGTTCACTCTGCAAACTTCACTCTGTGTTGAAGATTTGAACAGATATTTTGAAACTCTCAAGCCATTTTCAGTCCTGTTCATGCACCCATTGGAACATTAGGATTTCTTTATCATTGTCATTCCTTCTTACCCCTTACACATGAAATATTTAATAACAGCTCTTTGATTGCTGTTTAAAAGAGATCAAAAGTATGACCCACAAATATTTTTGTTTTATATTTCCAGTGTTAAAAAGATAAAAGAAAATAGATAGATAACAGTGATCTTCTGTTGTAACATTTTTTCTCCAAAGTTAACATTGCATACAAGGCTGTCTTAAAAATACGGCATCAGTATCTGTTTTGGAATTATTTTAATATGAATAATTTTAATAAACCCTTTTTATTTACAGCGCTATATAAATAAAGGTTAATACTGTAATAATAATAATAATTTACACCTTTCCAACTGTCTTATAGATTACAATCCTTATGGATCACACAATACATGGGGAGGCTCGCCATATTCACCCCATCAAAACATACCTTCTCAGGGACGCCTTAGTGACAGGTAAGAGTATTTGAACCTGTTGGTCATTTATCTTTATTTATACCTTGAAAAGAGAGAACTAATCATGCTTATTAACAAAAAAATTCTTTGTCTCCAAAGAGAGAGATTGTCTATGACTGATGTGGCTGGCCATGGGAAGCCTTTGCCCTCCTCTGAAAGGGAACAACAACTTCGACTTGAACTGCAGCAATTAAACCATCAGATTAGCCAACAGACAAGAGGACTGGAGGTAGATATATGTTTCTCCCCCTATTTCTCTTCCTTTCTTCCTTTATAAATCAAGAACTGGATGTGAAACAGAAAGATAGCAGTGGAAATATAAATATATGCTTTTCTGAAGCATATACAGCGCGCCCATGTTGCAGTATATGCTGAAAGCTGCGCCGGAAGAGCCTGTTGCGCGCCCCGGGAAAACTAATGGGGCGCGTGCCTGTACCACCGTGCCACCACACACCACGAGTGTGAGCCCCATTAGTTTCTATGGTGCTTCAACATACACTGATTTTCCCTTACGCAGAGGGATCCGAAATGGATCCCCGCATAAGGGGAGGGCACACTGTATTTATAATGAAGCATATTACAGTGTGCCCTTGCCTTACACGGGATCCATTAGGACCCCACCCCTAACGGATGGGGCAGATTGCATGTATGCTTGAGCCCCATTGAAAACAGTGGGGCTCTTGCACACGGCATGGTATGAGCACCATGGGTACATGTGCTGTTTCCTCTTCCATCGCATGGCTTTCAGCATAGACTGAAAGCTGTGCATAGCGCGCCCGCGTATGATGTGGGAGCACTGTATATTCAGTAATTTTATTTCATTTTAGAATGATGGCCTTTTCACTGTTGTTTAGCAATTTGAAATGTGATTTTACATCACAATAATTACTGTATATACTCAACTATAAGTTGACCTCATGTATAAATTGAGGGCAAGTTTTGGGGGGGAAATTATGGATTTTGATATGACCTATGGATAAGTAGAGGGTAAAATTTAGGAGCATATTACAAAGGATCTAATGAAGGAAGCAAAGCAAAACAATGTCAAAGATGTTACAAAATGTTGACACTGTTTGTGCTCACTCTTAAGGCTGGATGGATGAGAAGGGGGGAGGGTTCTGCTTCCATGACAGATTATACCCCTTTCACCAGGAAATGGTTCCTTCTTTTAAATAAGGGTTAAGATACAGTACTTAAAATGACCTGTGGATGGCCTGTGGTTAAGATACAGTACTTAATATGACCTGTGGGGTCAATTCTTTGACTTAAATTTCTAGGCTTATACATGGGTATATGCAGTAGATATAAAATGAGTAACACAACAGTTGCTGGAAGACTGCAAATTCTGTGTTTGTCATTATATGTGTCCAACATTTCCTTTGCCTATGTGTGCATGCACCTGCACTGTCTCTCACCTGCTCTTGTGTTCATATTATTTCTCTCTCTCTCTCTCTCTCTCTGTCCTGCACACACATGTGTAGGGGCTCTAAATCACAGTCTTGTGAAATTAGTAAATTTGTTTCATGTCTCTGTTCTCCAAAGCAGTTAGGTACTGAGATACTAGGTAGTGAAGTTCCTGAATTTTTTTGTTTGTTTCTTACATATGTTGATTGATCCTTCCTTCTTAATCAAGTTATTGTAAAGTTGTCCTAGAAGTCATAACTGGATTTGATTTCTTGAGATGATTTACATTTCTGATAACAGCAATGAACCATAGTGATAACTACAGCAAAAGCAAGTACATTTCTGTACCACTTATCAGTGAATTTAAGCACTCTGTAAGCAGTTACCAAAAGTGTAAGCTAATTGCCCCTGTGATGACTAGTCCTCCTGTCAGTTGGAAAACTTCTCCTGACTACAAGGGTTAATCTAGGGGGAATTACTGTACATACTAATGGAGAGCTGACATCACATGCAATGAGCACAGCTACATCATAGCTGAGGGGTAAAGTGCTGCACTTGGCCAATTCAAACAGTTGGCCAGAGCGGCCCCCGAGTCATCAAAAAGTTCAAAGAGAGGGCTTTAAATACCCCTGTAGGACCATGTGTCCTTTGTTCTCCATCTTGGCTTTGTTTGGGGAAACCAGAGGCTTGTCTTTGTCCTCTGAGCAGCCGGAGGACCGGCTCAGGAATGCAGGTAGAGTTGGCAAGGAGCCAACTCCCTGATTCCAAGAACTCCAGAAGGACTACAAATCCCATCATTGTGTGAGTAGTTCAGGAACTGTGTTAGTCAGTACGTCTAGGTTTTTTTGTTATGTTTATCTAATAGCTTGCCTGAAATGAATATCTTTGTAACTGTGTTTTCTGACCTGCACGGCAAGGAGGCCTGGCATGAGTGATACCTTTCTATTCTATGTTATTTCTTTAAAATAAACTTCTTTCTTTTAAAAACATCTGCTGTCTCTGTCTGATTGGTCCATCCATCTGGCATGTGACCTTCCTCTCTTTCTACTTATATCTACCCTTCCTAGTATTATTGTCTTTTCTAATAATTCATAACTTCTCATGATATGGCTAAAGTACAACAGCCTCAGTTTGATCATCTTGGCTTCCAGGGAGATTTCAGGTTTGATCTGTTCAAGGACCCATTTATTTATTTATTTGGCTGTCCATAGTATTCTCCACACTTTTCTCCAGCACCACATTTTGAATGAGTTGATTTTCTTTTTGTCTGCTTTTTTCACTGTCCAGCTCTCACATTCATACATGGTGATAGAGTATACAGTGGCTTGGACGGTTCTAACTTTAATGCTCAGTTGTATACCTTTAGAATCTTGTTCAGTTCTTTCATAGCTGCCCTTCCCATTCCTAGTCTTCTTATTTCTTGGTTGTAGTCACCATTGTGATCATTGTTTGATCCTCATTATGGGAAATCTTTAACTATTTAACTATTTTGATTTCCTCATTGTCCAGGGTGAATTTGTAGCTCCTTCATTGTCATTATTTTTGTTTTCTTTATGTTCAGCAGTAAGCCTGCCTTTGCACTTTCTTCTTTAACCCTCTTTAGTAATTTTTCCAAGTCTATGATGTTTTCTGGTAGTGGCATGGTGTCATTTTTCATCTTCATCCTCCTTCTAAGTCTAAACCTGCTTTTCTTATGATACTTTCAGCATACAAGTTGAACAAATAGAGTGATAGAATGCAACCTTGCCTGACCCCCTTACCAATTGGGAACCATCCTGTTTCTCCATAGTAGCCTCTTGTCCTAAGTACAGCTTTCTTATCAGGACTATCAAATGTAGTGGCACTCCCATGTATTTAAGAGCATTCCATAGTTTTTTGTGATCTATAAAGTCAAATGCTTTGCTATAGTCTATAATGCACATGCTGATTTTCTTTTGGAATTCCTTGGGGCACTCCATGAGCCATCATATGTTTGGACCAACATGTTATGAGTTCATTTAGAGACAATCCAGAAAATACAGTGAACCTAGATAGGAAACGTCTGCATGTTTTCTGTTTCTTTTCTGTCAGTAATATAGTGAAGTTAACAGGCAATAGACCCACATACCATTCAGATAATACATAATTAATTTAAGTAATTCATTGCCACAAGATTTAGAGATGGGCACAAGATTGGATAATTTCAGAGAATTAATCTATCAATGGCTTATAGCCAGCAGTATGATTTTCAATATCAGCTTTTGGTATTATGATTATTATATTCTCCTACAGGAAATAATAGTACCTGACTGCTTGCTGGAGTGATCAAGACATTTCATTTGGTTTTGTCATTAGCCAGTTAATTTTTCTGGTTTCACATCTTGTGCACCAACTTGAAATTGAATGTTTTTCAAAAGGGCAGCATGTTTCATAACATATATTTCTGATGTGAAATTGCCTTGATATTCACTAATAACAGTTAGTAAAACATTTTTTGGAATAATGGCCAATTTGTAAATTGCTTATGAGAGGCAGGTAGGTTGCAAATTGTTTTGGAAACCAAGCAATAATCCTGAAGATTGGCCTGATTCCCATTATCTGCATGGTGTGCTCAGTTATGTATGTGCTTGGCTTTGTGCATTTAGGCTGTTAATAACAGGCTGCTGTTGCAGAGGGAGGCAAACACCTTGTCGAGTCAACCACAACCCCCACCACCACCACCACCTCCTCCTCCTAAGTGGCCTGGAATAATCTCAAGTGAACAACTGAGCTTGGAGCTGCACCAGGTGGAGAGAGAAATCGGGAAGAGAACTCGAGAGTTGAGCATGGTGAGTATTTTGTAGGGGAGCAAAAAGTATTTAAGCTGCTGTTGCTGCTGCTGCTGCTGCTTGGTGACTTGTAATGTTGTTGTTTTTTTAACTTTATAGGGAGGTGTCCTGATAGATGTCTGTTGCCACTGTTAGCTCATCTCAGTGATACTGAGACTGAAATAATTTGTTTAAAATATTTTGACCTTTGCAGTTTTGTTTAACTTCATAAGCAAAGAATTATACAGTTGAATATTGGTGGACAATGGCATTGACAACAAATAAGCCCATATACCTGCTCTGTGGCAGGTTGCAATGAAACAACACCCTTTAAAGGGGAATATTATTTAGACTTCCTTGGTCTTTGCAGCTTCATACATGTGTGTTTGGAAAACTTCATATCTTGATGAAATAGATAAGTACAGGTATGTCTAGGCTTATGTTCCCCTGCATTGTGGCTTTTGTGTGAGTCAGGCTGTATAATTTAGTCTAGTGTACTACAGTTATCTTTTTTTTCCTTAGGTGTGTATCAAGTTTGTAGAAGCTTTTCTAAATGGTAAATTGTTTTTCTTTTCCTTCCCCAAGGAAAGCCAGTCCTCACTGGATATCAAAAGCAAAGTAGGTGCCAGTAAGCAGTCAGAAAATGGACAACAAAGCAAGGTTCCAGCCGAGGATCTTGGAGTGACGTTCAGGTAACAAAACAGCCTTGTTGGTAGAACTAACTTAGATTGTGATATTATATGTTAGGCTTAATGCTTTAAACTTGCAGGTGTGATTGGAAGCTTGCAAAGCTGCAGGAAGATGAGAAAGAAAGAGAGAGAGAGAGAGAGCACTTGCTTCATCAGAATTCTCAGAATACTTTCCCCATGGAGACTGACTCTTGCTTTTAGTTGTACCATTCCTTCTGCCTTAGCAAGCTCAGCATGACAGTGGTTTTAGCACTTTAGAAATATTATCATGTGGGGCTGTGTTAAAACTAATAAATATACTATATCAGGGCAGTACAACCTCTGATCATACTTGCCTGTACTTGTTGTCCATGGCGTGGCTGATCAGCTAACATGGATAGTAAAATATCTTGTGCACTATCCTCATTTTCAAGTACTTGCAGGTAGCTCTTTTGAAGGGGAAGTAATTGCAAACAGGTTCCAAACAAATTCCAAATGGATGCAACATACTAGGCAAATTGAGGAAATGGAAATAAATATGCACTCACTTTTACAATGCAAGCAAAATACTTGCAAATGATATCCTCTTTTTATGTGTGATCTTGTTTTACTATATTAAAATTCATTTAAAATTTTGATAAAATTGATTTTGACAGACATGCTTCACCCTAAAATTAAACAATGTCAGAAATATGATTTGAAACCAGTTCCACTTCACTTCAACATACATGTTTGTCTTCAGTGAGAATTTAGGGCCTTTACTGTGACTCTTAAAGCTGTGTTTGCTGTTGTGTCACAAACTTCTCATCATAGATAAAGCCATATTATTATTATTAATGGGGGCAACCTGGCATAATAGAACCAATCACGTTCAGGTTCTGAACTTTATTCAGTTTCTCTCTCATCTCTCCTTACTCTATTGCTATTGATGTTCATTTCACTTTTTGGAATTAATTCCTCAGCAATGATGTTCCAAATGGATCAGCTTCAACCCAGGAAAATATTGGCCTTCTCACAAACAAAACTACAGCTCTGAGCTTGTCGGAGGATACTGAAGGGGGAGGAGATGACCAGGACACGCAGAGGACTGGAGCTGCGCCCACTTCTGCTCCCTGAAGGAATGAGAATGTCCCTCCACTTCTGTCAAGGGTTACAACTTCCCTTCCTTGGGACAATGGGAGACAATGAGCAAGAACTGCAACAACAGCAGGGCCTGAGACAATGTGCACAACACCACTAGTAGAAACAAACCCTGCACATAGTTCACATTAACACATTTTTTAATTAAAAAAAATGAAAATTAGCAGTATCTGCAAGCAACTCAGATTAAATTTGTTTTTGTTCTGTGAATGAACTTTATTTTAATAACTTTGGATGCCTTGGATGCCAGGGCTTTAAAAAACAGATATTATATATATAGACACACACACACACTCTGTTTGATTAATTGTATGATCTTAATGAGGTAGATTTTTTTCTTTTATTTTGGTATTATTACATACCCAGTGTATAATTCCTTCTAGGCCTCTTTTCTCCTCTCCATAACAGGCTCACTCACCATTGCTTTCTGTGAGTTAAAAAGAAAATAGGAAATGCGAGATGAAGTAGGAAGCTCTAAATTTCCTGTTCCTGTGTAGCAGAATTTTGGAAAGTAACTCTCCTCATAGATGCTAGATCCTGTCATTATCCATAATATTTTTAATGGTTTGATGCTTTAGGTTGTGAAGCATTTTACGTCACCTCAGCAATAGTAAATGTCATAGAACAGGAAAAAAAAACTCTCAGAGCTGAAATGGTTTTTAACTGATTTCTGAAGTGTGTAGCAGTGCTTAGCTGTTCATCTGATATAAAATACACTTTTGAAAGGCAGCACATGTATAGTAGCTGCATTGATGTGTAGATGAAAGACAACGACCATCTAAGTAGGATATTATACAAATCTGGAAATAAGTGTAGGATGGATTTAAATGAGATAAAGATGTGGGGATTAGGATGAGAAGTAAAGGTCACTTTCCTTGCTTCTTTTGTATGTCCAAAACAGCTTCTGCATTGTTTAGTGCATCTTGAGAGTGGGTGTTGAATGATATTATAATGTCAGGAAGCTTTGTCATCAGCACATGCAGAGAGCTGTTAAAAGTTTGATTTTTTTTTATGTGATGGTAAAGCGTAGAGATGAGAAATGCACACACCTTTACTTTGCATTCCCTCTTACAGTCTTGATTGTATCTAAACTTGCTCTTAGACGTTACTGACCCATTTTGAGGGGAAATTCATTGCACAGTCAGAGCCTTCTCTGGATAAAAGGGACAATTGGCCTCCAAGAAAATCAAAGTTCTAATTTCTATTTTTACTAGTTCTGTCTTAAAAGCAACACTCTTCAGGACCTACATAAGATGGAAAATCTTCTTGTTTCTCTAGATTCCATTGCTTTTATAACTGTTCTTCAAATGCCACTGTTGCAGGCTATGCAATTTTGACTTTTTCCTCATTCTCTCCTGTTTTTATATGGGCTGAGAAACTCTGAGTGGAAATCTTTTTAAAAGCTTCCATGCATCTTTTAGACTTGTTTCTATATATTAATTGGACTAGTAAATCTCAGAAAACACTGGCTATGTAATAAGTTGAAGCATTGCTTTGGTTGGGTAAAAGCAGAAGATTATTAATCTTGTTTTAGGTTATTTTTCTTCCCTTAGAGTAAAAACATCCTTCAGCTGTTTTGCATCTATATGATAAAACAAAATGGGGGAGGATACAGTCCTCTGTTGCCTACCAGTAGGAGAGTCCAAGCAGAAGACTCTTCTGAGTAGTGATTATTTAATTTGCTTAGTCAAGGCACCACGTTTATATACTATTTCACATTGAATTGGATTCTACCCTGCAGATCTCACTGACTAAAAATCTGATACACATAGTGGCTTGGGATTCGAGCATTCATTTTTATTTAAAAAATAAATAACTATGTATGTATATATACACAAACATATATATGCAGTTATATCTGTATATACACATATATAGGGGGGTATTTTAATAATTTTTCACATGAAGGCAGCTGTTATAAAACACCCGGGAGGTAGAGGCATTGAAAAGAACTTTCAAATGGTATTTTCTCTCTCTTCCACTTCTCTTAAACTACACTATATCATATATCAGAAATACTTTCCCTTCATTCTATCACCTCCACACCCTTCCATTAATGTCTGGTAGAATAACTTTTCTTTATAAGAACTGCTAGGTTGAGAATGTCCATCACAACTTTCCACTTTCTTAGCGAGACAGACAAAATAGTATCAAGAAAGCAATGAAACAATCAATCTGACTAACTTTCTTTATAAAGATTCTTTTTCATCTCCTTTCTCACAATGCAGTACATGTTTTCCATTAACCAAAAGCATTATTCTTAATATGATTGGCCTAGTCCAGAATATTGCTTTTTTTTATTTTAGAAATTTAAACCTCATATATTAGAAAGGAGATGTTTCTCTGTTCTAATTAGTGTTTACTAACTACAGGGAAGAGAGAATATAAATTTTCATACTGCTAAGGTGTGTATGTTTAAAGATATGTATTAATGTATAGTAACTATATAGAGCAGGATCATTCTTCAAGCCCAGCTGTTCCTTACCTACATGTGTTCATTAGCCCATTTCAAATATTCATATGGCTATGCATTGTACAGTACGCCCTTGCTATCCATGGGGGATCCGTTCCAGACCCCCCTGTGGATAGCAAAAAAGCCAAGAACTTAAGTCCTGTTCTTTTCAATGAGCGTGCATGCCTGCTTGCACCTTCACGTGCACATGCACTGCACCCATTGAAAAAGCTGGGGCTTGCTGTCTGCAGAAGCTCAAACTGTAGATAGCAAGCTCACAGTTGGCACAGGCATGCTGTATGGGCACATTTGTGGGCAAGGATAATACAGGTATGCACATACCTGAACTCCATGCTGTACAGTACATCTATTAATTGAAATATGAAGAGAATGTGTGAAAATGGTATTATTGACACAAGTGAAGAGGTTTTGCTATAAAATTACATGCTCAATGTGAGCTTGAAAATGAAACCTCTTAGTATTTGTCTCACTGCCTTCCTGTAGTTGTACTTTGTGTGCAGTGTTCTATTTAGGTTAATGTCCTGTTTACACAAGCAAATAGTTTTGTTTAACCTGTGTAAACCCCATTGATATTGGCTTAGTTTCCTGTTTTCTTTCTCCTTTTTTGGTGAAATGTAAAGGTGAGCACATAGCAAATGAAGAAAAGAGACGTTTAGGTGAAATGTACTGTCTTTTAAGTGAGAGAATCTGTATTAATATAATTCCCACCTGGCATTACTGTAATCTTTTTCTTGTGTCCATATACTAAAACTTTGCAGTACCATTTAATATGTGGGCAAGATAGGAATCCTTTCTTCCATGTAAGAACAAAGATGGAAGAAATACTAAGAAACAACTCCTGTGCAATAACTGAGTGGCTTCCTATTTTCTGAATCTTGAATTGAAGTTAGAAGTATATAAACTTTAGAAATATAAAATCAGCTGGAGATCCCCTTGCATCAAAGGAATGTTTCCCCTCATTTGTGGTTTCTATCCAGTGGTAGAATTCAGGTTGATGTTTAAAGTCCATAACATGTTTGGCTTTTGAAACCATCTATAATTTCCAAAATCTGTTTGTCTTGCCATCAGCTTCAAATCCTATCCTTTTGGTCACTGAACAATTCAGAAAATCTTTGCCTTCAATCAGTGAGGAAAGATTGAAACAAATAATACATGTGCATGTCTATGCCATGATCATAGGTGACTACTTAACCTTTTTTGTATATGAGCCTAGGTTTGTGACACACTGTTCTGTGAGAAAATTAGAATCAGACTCACAGCTGTGATTAGTGAAGCATTTTAGGATTAACACTTTCTTTCCACTGTGGTGTTTATTATTTTTCTTTTAAATTCCTTATTCACTTTAAACACTGCTAAAACGCACTGAGATGAATGAGATGTGGCCCCTCATACATAGCTGCTATTACATTGTAAAGTAGGCTTTGCAATCTGTCTAATTTAAAAACTGCTTGATGATTTAATGTCAAGCAAGTTTTATGACAGATTACAGGTAAATTTTAAAGAAATTAGCTAATGGCCCAGATTTTGGAATGACATTAAAACAATGACTAGGTGTATGCAGAAATTTAATTCCTACTCCCTTTCATGCACATTTAAAACATTTTTGTTCTTAGCCTATCAAAGTCACTTGAATGTTTTTGGCCACTAAGGAGTTGCAGAATGCATTCTGACTTTTCTATTCTTCCCTCTTGTCGTCTCATATGTCCTCTTCAGACATGCCCTATCATCTTCCCTGATCATATACCTGTTGACAGCTTGCTGCCTCAAAATATAGCATTCAGATGAATTTGCTTAGCCAATAACTTCTGTGAAGTTGCCTTTTCTAATGATGTTATTACTCAATGATGAACAATTGTGGTATTGCCCCTACTGGTAGGCAAATGAGGGGGTCTGTATAAATCTGGGAAAATAGCCTTTTTCTTCAAGGAGAGCCAAAGACTTGTATTTCATTATTTGTTTGTTTTTGTTTTAATTTTCCTTTTCTACTATTTTACTGGACTAGCCAGGCTGAATTTAAAATCTTGTGGTGTTTTATGTTTTCAGCTCTTAACGGTGATAGAAAAATGTAAAAGCTCATGACTGTCAAGCCTTACAAAATAGTGATGGTGAATTATAAGCACATTTCAGAAATGATGTGTTTAAGCATCAGCACACTTGCAGCCATTTAATCTAATACCTTTATCCATTTTTCAGCAATTCTTGAACATTCTCCCACTTCAGTTTACAACTATCAGAGAAAGGGCTTGTTTTTTCTAAAAACTGGTCTATTTAATTTCATTTTTCCTGCTTTAAATTTTCTATTGCAGCACAGTAAAGTTAATATAAGGATTTAAAAAAAAAACAACACCTGAAACAAGACCGAAAAATAGAAGTACCCTCAAATGGAATGAGATTTGCAGAAACAAATGCATACAAACACACTACATGCTAATTTTCCCAGATACATCTGTGGTGCTTTGCTGCAGAAAGTGTGCTAAGTTGTATCCTGGAAATGTGACATCTTATACTCATCTATCTGCTTGTCAAGCTTAACAGCAGCCCATCTGGTCAGAGACTCATCAATGTATTCACCATAAAGACAGTAGTATCTAAGTGAAAAAGCATTGTATTTACAGTTCTGCTGACTTTAAAAGCATGGGTTGTTTTTAAAAATAAGCAGTCCAAGGAGTTATTCTCCTAGCTATTATCCTCATTCTTAGCCATATCTTTCATTATGATCTATGTGTTTCTGTATTCTTTCTATGGAATTTACCTTTTTCGGTTTCCTGAGATAGACTTGCCAGGTTGTATTCTTGCTACCTGCCTATTCCTTTCAAGTTATGCAGGCAGCAGTATGTGTCCCCATAACCTGCATGCTCCTGTAAGCAGGACTCCTAATTTTACACCTATAGTCTATAGTGTATTGGATAGGAGTGGTGTGTATTTTCTCCCCTTCTCTCAGAACAAATGGAGGCAGACAGAACCTCCAGATTGTGATCTGACAAACCTACCTAGATCAAATGTCTAGATATTTGCTTTGTTTAGTATCTTTTACTAAGTCAAAAATTAATATTATTAATTAACCTCAGTGGCATTGGGGTAACTATTACCAGTAGTTATATTATACATCCAGTCTCCACAATGATTTGTTCCAGAAAACCAGAAGTAAAGAATTACACATTGAGCATATTTGGACAATATTGGTAATTCATGGTTTAGTGTTAAAAGCATGAATCACATCAAGAATCAGGCTCACATTTCCCTCTCAAGCCAGCCATGAGAGTGGAAGCTATTAATTGAGTTTCATATTAAATGCAGCTTGTCATCTTCTGTGAACCTGGCAAAACTCCGACTAATCTCTGGTTCGTTGAAATGCCAGCTGCAAGTTGTAGTTTATTATACTAGCTTCTTTGAATGAATTGTTGGTTAAAATGAACCACAATTTAATGTTTAGAAATTGTAGGTAGTCAATCATTTGTAGGACATGAATAGCAGCTAACTAGATTTTTTTAGAGGGAGCAAAACAAGATTTTGTGGTCATAGAGTAGGAATCCACAAAGCTCTACCAAAAGAAGGGTTCTTTCAAATTCACCATCACCCCAGTTTATAGCCTGACCTTGAGTTTTTTTGGAATTCAGTTTGAACGTTCGGCCGCAAGTCTTTGAAAATAGCACTCTGTGTTTTCCAGGATAACTTGTTGAGTACTCATCAGCTAATTAATTAAAATTAAAAAGTGACAAGAATTTTGATTTTGCCTAATCAGCCCAAAGATGGTTCTGTATTTACTAGAAGGATAGATCACTAGGTCCACATTGTCCCCCGCAATGGGGTTTCTGTGATATATACATTGTGTTGGATATGGCAGTAGAGTCTTGGCTGTTTTAATGAAATATTATTGCTCAAAAATTTTCATTTCTCCTTGAGATTTTGAGAGGCAGTGATCACTCCCAGTTTTCATTGTGATGATACATTAAGATTTTAATAATAGCTACAGTTATTAATTGATGACTGAATAGCTTCTGTTCTGATGACTAATATAAGTTGCCTGTGTCTAAATAACTTGCATATGTATGGCCACCTTGATGCTTTTTTTCACAAACAAAATTATCTAATTTTAGGTGAAAAATATTAACAGCTTGGGTTTTTTTCTAAAAGAAAAAATGTAATACTTAAAAATGCAATCTCTCTCTCTCTCTCTCTGAAAATTAAAGTATTAGACATGCTGATGTTACATGTATACATATCTTTATAAAACAAAATCCTGTGGAGTATTTGGTGTTTGCTATAAACAAAATTTGTTTGCTTTTGTGTATGGTAAAGTGTTGTGTGGCACAACTGTAAGTGGGAATATCTTTCACTCAAGTTCCACTGAATGTGTGGGATGAGTGCAAGAAGACCACCTCTGTGCCCTCTTGTTGTTAATGTTAGTTTGTTGTGGCAGACAATACTCACAAGTCTTTGGCATCCAAAACCAGATTGTGTAACTGGATCAGAATCCCACAACTGGATTTACATAGGCGCTCTTTCCAAGTGTAGCATTAGGTAAGACAGCCAGGGATGGGGAGCATGATTTACTAGTAATGCAAACTATGTTGCCAGCTGTCTTTACAGCTTTGTGTTTTAAGCTCTATACACACCCATAAAGGGATTCTCTGCTGCCTATTGTGAGTTTACAATTGCCTTGCAGTCTCTGCTTGCTATGTAAGCAGCCTCTTTGCTAACCATGTACCCCTTTCCTTGAAGGCAACCTTATCAGTAGCATGGTGGCATTTTTATTACTTTTCAAAGACTGGCAGTCAGTAATCTAGATTGTGCTCCTTATTTTTGTTCATCAAACCTTCTCCGCTTTCCCTTCAAGAGCCCCCTGGCCATTTCCAGTTGTGGAATTTCTTTATATGTGTGTGCATCCTTTATGGTTCTCTGTGTACATGAGGGGAGGGGGGATTAAGCCAAGTTTCCTTTGGTCTTTTTAGGATTGTACCAGTCTCCCCGAGACATTCTTAAGTCATTATCACCTTTTTGGGTGGAGTTCATTTTTTTAAATAACTTTTTTGACATTTTGGTGCATATATGCTTGGGATAAAGCTCATGTAATTTACCAATCGTATTGATTGTATGTGATTGTGCCCTGCAGAGGTATATTTAACAAAAAATAAAATAAAAATTTTAAAAAAATAGTCTTAGCTGATGCTGATAATAAAGACTCCAAGACAGATTTCAAGCAAGTTGGTGAATTTGCTTAAAGTTCACAGATTTTACCACTGTTATATCTCGCATTCTTTCCCTTAACCCTTTGTCTCCCTCCGTCATTGTCCTCTAATAGGCCTCTCTCATTCCTCCCATCCTCAAAAGACATACTGTATACTTTCATGGAGAAATAAAAAGTCCACAGTAAAGGAGGTATGCACTCGAATAGTCTTTTAGAAGTTTGGATTGCTGATTGAGACAAAAAGTTTCCCCCAGGCCTTTCCTCCTTCTAAGACCTTGTGTAATGATCCTCGATTTGGAGGATATGCATTATTATTATTATTATTATTATTATTATTATTATTTGAAGGGGTGGCTCAGTCATTAGTTTGAGGAGCAGAAAGTGATGGTTTAAGAGGAATGAACCCTTTTACAAAGAAATGTTAGTGTTGTTTTAATGTACATTTTGGAGTTCTTTTATGTGCTTGATGACTATTGTGTAGTAAATAAATGGCACATGTCAAAATGGTTTCTTGCCCCACTTTCCCCTTTCAAACTGCCTCAGCCTTGTGTAGCTCCTGTGTCCAGTTTCAGGGATCGTGATATTTGTAATGTTTCATCAGTGACTCTTTCACTTTTTGGTGATGACTTTGCCTCCCTTCTGTTTATCTTGTTAAACTGTCCTGATATTTGCTGGAAGTCAAACTCAGCCTAATCCTCAAGGTCTAGCAAATTCCTCACTTGCCTCGAAGATAATTTCATTTTCCAAAAAGTGGAAGAGGCAACAAGGGGGTCAGCTATGTTAGATCTGATCCTAAGCAATAGGGATGACTTGGGATACAAGTGGTGGGATCATTAGGTGGAAGTGACCATGTTCTCCTGGAGTTTGTTATACAATGGAAAGGAGACGCCATACATAGTCAGACATGCATTCTAGACTTTAGGAATTCAATCAAATAGCAAGCATGTGTAGGGGTAAAGTCAGAAAAGCTAAAGCGCAGAATGAACTCAGACTTGCTAGAGAGGTTAAGAACAATAAAAAGGCCTTTTTTGGATATGTCCGCAGCAAAAGGAAAAAGAAGGAAACAGTAGGGCCACTACGTGGAGAAGATGGCAAAATGCTAACAGGGGACAGAGAAAGGGCAGAATTACTCAACACCTTTGCTTCATTCTTCTCAGAAAAGGCAAAGGGTGCTCAACCTGAGGATAATGGAGCAGAGGACAGAATAGGGGAATTTCAGCACAGAATACAGAGAAATGTAAGGAGATAGTACAGGAACACCTTGTTAATCTAGATGAATATAAATCTCCAGGACTAGATGAACTACATCCAAGAGTATTAAAAGAACTGGCAAATGTAATATCGGAGCCATTGGCAATGATCTTTGAGAACTCCTGGAGAACAGGGGAAGTCCCAGCAGACTGGAGGAGGGCAAACGTCCTCATCTTCAAAAAGGGGGAAAAAGAGGATCCCAACAGTTATCATCCAGTTAGTCTGACATCTATACCAGGAAAGATTCTAGAACAGATCATTAAACAGAGAGTCTGTGATCATCTAGAAGGCAATTCCATAATCACAAAAAGCCAACATGGATTTCAGAGGAACAAGTCATGCCAGACAAATTTTCTCTTTTTTAAAATAAAATCACCAGCTTGTTAGATGAAGGGAATGCTGTAGATATAGTATATTTTTATTTCAGTAAGGCTTTTGACAGGGTTCCCCATGACATTCTTGCAAACAAGCTAGTGAAATGTAGGCTAGACAAGGCAACTGTTACATGGATTTGTAATTGGTTGGTTGTTGACTGACCGAACCCAAAGGGTGCTCAACAATGGCTCCTTTTCATCCTGGAGAGAAGTGACCAGTGGGGTCCCACAGGGCTCTGTCCTGGGCCCAGTGCTATTCAACATCTTTATCAATGATTTGGATGACAGAATTGGGGGCATACTTATCAAATTTGCAGATGACACCAAATTAGGAGGAATAGCTAATACTCCAGAGGACAGGACCAAAATTCAAAATGACCTTAATAGATTAGAAAGCTGGGCCAAAGCTAACAAAATGAACTTCAACAGGGAGAAATGTAAGGTACTGCACTTCTGGCAGAAAAACGAAATACATACATATAGGATGGGCGACACCTGGCTAGATGAAACTACGTGTGAAAGGGATCTGAGAGTCCTAGTAGATCACAAGTTGAACATGAGTGAACAGTGTGATGAGGCAGCTAAAAAGGCCAATGCAATGTTAGTCTGCATCAATAGAAGTATAATGTTAGATGAAGGAAAGTAATAATGCTACTCTATTCTGCTTTGGTCAGGTCCCACCTGGAATATTATGTCAAGTGCTGGGCACCACAATTCAAAAAGGACATTGAGAGAGGGTGACTAAAATGGTGAAAGGTCTGGAAACCTTGCCCTATGAGGAACGACTCAGGGAGCTGGGGATGTTTAGCCTGGAGAGGAGAAGGTTAAGTGGTGATATGATAGCCCTATTTAAATATGTGAAGGGATGTCATATTGAGGAGGGAGCAAGCTTGTTTTCTGCTTCTCCAGAGAACAGGACCCGGAACAATGGATGCAAGCTCCAGGAAAAGAGATTCCAGCTCAACATTAGGAAGAACTTCCTGACAGTAAGGGCTGTTCAACAGTGGCACACACTCCCTCAGAGAGTGGTGGAATCTCCTTCCTTGGAGGTCTTTAAACAGAGGCTGGATGGCCATCTGTCAAGATGCTTTGAGAGTTCCTGCATGGCAGGGGGTTGGACTGGATGACCCTTGTGGTCTCTTTCAACTCTATGATTCTATAATTCTATACATACAATAATATATGTCCATATAGAGAATACAGTCCCTTCTTTGTCCTTGAATATGATGTAGATGAATTAAGTATACTATTCATTCTTCAGAGCAATATATGGAATAGTCCCATCAGGTAACATGAGGAGATACGTCTTTTTAAAAAGTTTTTTTTAAATTAAACGCCATAATTACTAAATAGATAAAAACACATTTAAAACATAATTACTAATTAAAGATATAAAAAATAAAATAGAACACACAATAGACACTACTTGGTTTAAAACCACTACTTGGTTTAAAACGGCTTGAATAAAAACATCTTCACCTGCCAGGAGAAAGAGCAGGGAGGGGGCCAACCAGACTTCCCTTGGAAGGGAGTTTGACAGCCTGGGAGCATCCCTGGAAAAGGGGTGTCTCCTGTTCCTTCACCAGGTATGCCCATGAAGGTGGTAGGACCAAGAAAAAGCTATCCCCGGTAGATCTTAAAGCTTGTGCTGGCCTCTGTAGGGAGATAATCAGGGTGTACAGACTGGAGATAAAAGCCAGCCTGGGGGTGGATTTGGGGCGTGGCTTCTGGACGGTGCACACCCCTCTCCACCCATACTGGCATGATACTGTGCAGTGCCAAAGGAGTGGTAAAAAGCTGCAACACTAGCGGCTATGGCGCCCTTTCTGTGGTACAAAAAACCCACTTTTTGCAGCTCCTTTTTGTGCCATGGAAAGGCCAGATGGGGGCCATGGTGTGTATTGTCGTGGCCCTGGTCCAGCGCTAAAAGGGAGGGCTGCAGGCCACCCCTTGGGGGCAGTCTGTCAAGTCCCAAAGTCTTTCACATAGTCTGGACCCAAGCCACATAGGACTTTAAAATTCAAAACCAGCACCCTTTAATTGTGCTCAGAAATGAAATGGCAGCCAGCAAAGTTGTTTCAACAAGAGTTGGGTGCAGGGTCATATGATCCCAGCAGCCAGCACCAGTCAATAGCTTGGCCACAGCATTTTCAGCTTGCTGAACTTTCCAACCAGTTTCCAGAGGTAACTTCATGTAGAGTATGTTATAGTATACCAAATATTATATAATCAAGGTGTGTGTCACTGTAGTCTTCATTAACCATGGGACATTTTCTACTCATTGCTCCACCTCCTAAATGCATGTTGGGCCACCAACCTGTTTCCTGTACCCTTTCTAAAGTTGCCTGTTTTCTCTCGTCTTCCTGCTCATGGACAAACTGACTTAGTCTCCTCAGACCCCGATGATAACTACTCAGTAGAGACTTCTTTGCCCATCTACAGCCCAGATAATTCCTTCCCTCTTTTCTGTCTTAGTGCCCTAAAGAATTTCTGGCTGCAGTGGCTAGCTCCTTTAACTGTGAGTGTCCTTTCTGGAGGTTAGCTAAATGTAATAGCAGGAGTGGGGGGAGTCTGTGGGGGTTTACAGTTATTGGCAGTCCAGTCCAAACCGGTATATATGGCTAGGGAATAGTTAAGGGGCTCATATTCTAGGATTACTTGGAGGGCCTCTATCTCTGCCACCTGACTGGAGTGTGGGCAACCCATCCCTTGAAGTGTGAAGGCATCACTTTACTTGGATGGCTGCATAACTGGTTTGGGGTGAGCCAGCTACATGAGGATCTGTGCAGCAAAAAAGGTATGAAACGATTCAGCCTTATTTGCCCTCTGCTAGCATCTCACCATCTCTGCAGTGGCCCTGCCATTTCTTTCATAAAATCGGAAGAGACCACAAGGGCCATCCAGTCCAACACCCTGCCATGCAGGAACTCTCAATCAGAGCATAACCGAAAGATGGCCAGCCAGCCTCTGTTTAAAGACCTTTAAGGAAGGAGACTCCACTACACTCTGAGGGAATTTGTTTCACTGTCGTACAGCCCTTACTGTCAGGAAGTTCCTCCTAATGTTGAGCTGGAATCTCTTTTCCTGTAGCTTGCATCCATCATTCTGGGTCCTGTTCTCTGGAGCAGCATAAACCAAGCTTGCTCCCTCCTCAATATGACATTCCTTCAAATATTTAAACAGGGTTATCATATCACCACTTAACCTTCTCTTCTCCAGGCTAAACATCCCCAACTCCCTAAGTCGTTCCTCATAGGGCATGGTTTCCAGACCCTTCACCATTTTAGTCACCCTCCTTTGGACACAGTCCAATTTCTCAATATCCTTTTTGAATTGTGGTGCCCAGCACTTGACACAATATTCCAGGTGGGACCTGACTAAAGCAGAATAGAGTGGCACTGTTACTTCCCTTGATCTAGACACTATACTTTTATTGATACGGCCTATAATTGCATTGGCCTTTTTAGCTGCCGCATCACACTGTTGACTCATGTTCAACTTGTGGTCTACTTGGACTCCTAGATCCCTTTCATACATAGTCTCATTCAGCCAGGTGTCCCCCATCCTATATGTATGCATTTCATTTTTCTGCCGTAAGTGCAGTATTTTACATTTCTCCCTGTTGAAATTCATTTTGTTAGCTTTGGCCCAGCTTTCTACTCTATTCGGGTCATTTTGAATTTTGATCCTGCCTTCTGGGGTGTTAGCTACGCCTCCTACTTTAGTGTCATCTACAAATTTGATAAGTCTGCCCCCAATTCTGTCATCTTTGTTCTTCCTCTTGCTGCGAATATATAATCAATCAGTCAGTCAATCATCTTATAATTTATAGTTATTATTTTTAATCTTTTGGACAAACCTGAGCTCATTCTGAGCTTTAGCTTTTCTGACTTCCCCCTATATGTTCTGGCTATTTGTTTGTATTCCTCCTCAATGATTTCCCCCTTTTTCTTTTTCCTACACGTCTCTTTTAAGTTCTTTGTATATCTATCCTGGTTTCTTTAGACAGTTCCCACTTTTCTTTCTCATTGGAATTTAATATATGACCTTTAAGAAACTCCCATGCACCATGACCTCCCATCTCTTTGAGTATTTCTAACTATGGGGTGACCTTACCCAGTATTTTCATTGTTGTTTGTTGCCTTGTGCCAGTTGTTTCTGACTTTTTGCAGTCCTAAAGTGAATTTGTTGCTGGGTGTTCTTGGCAAGATCTGTTCAGAGGGGGTTTGCTTTTGCCTTCCTCTGAGGCTGAGAGAGTATGCCTTACCCAAAGTAAACCCATGGGTTTCCATGGCCAGACACAGGGACGTAGCCAAGGGGGGGGGTCCTTGGGGTCCAGACCCCCCCTTCCGTTAGATAAAATGAATGGTGTGTGCCGCCACGACGCCGCACCCAAGCCCCTTTATAATGGTGGTACTTAGTCTTGGACCCTCCCTTCCCAAAATCCTGGCTACATCCCTGCCAAACAGGGATTCAGACCTTGGTCATTATCCAATGCTCAAATCACTGCACCATGCTGGCTCTCATAATATGTTAGTTTAGTAAATCCAAATAATTTCTGAACTGTCAAAGAACTCATAGAACTCAGCATATTTTTCATGTTAAATGCCACCAACTAGAAACCTCTGCTGTTACATGAAACCTCACTTCTAAAAGACAAAATATATTTACAGATCCACTCTATCCCAGTATTAATTCTGGAATTTGTTTCCCAGTAAGGCAGGATTGTTACAGTTGGGTCATTGGCAAGTAAACTCTGAAGCTTATTACAAATTCAGTACACACCAGAAACCTGTGAAAGTAGTAACAAAGTAGGCACTTTGCTGTTTTAACAGGTATGCTGCATTGGCACATTGACTATTTTTATTATGTGGCTTAGTGGTTAACATGCTGACTCCGATGATCACAGGATTGGCAGATCAGCAGTTTGAGACCCAAGTCTTACAGGATGGAGTGCGCTCCCATCACTAGTCCCAGCTTCTGCCAACCTAGCAGTTCAAAAGCATGTAAAAGTGCAAGTAGATGACTAAGTACCACTTTAGTGGCACCTCTGCATTTAGTCATGCTGGCCACATGACCACAGAGTTGTCTTTGACAATGCTGGCTCCCTTGGCTAAGTAATGGAGATGGGCACTGCCCTGTATGGTTGGTCACAACTTGATAATCATGTCTAAGAGGAAACTGTTACCTTTATAAACCATCTCCTAAATATTTTTGAGGAGTGGGATAGAAATTCTTAAGAACATTTGGACTATAAGTATATAAGTATAATTTGCCCTCACACTTTATGCCTGAATTGTGGGGTTATAGTTTTGTGAAACACTGGAAGTTTGGCTGGACATTCTTAGAAACCCCATCCCAGCCCCACAGTACATTTCTCCGTACCCCCTGGAATATCATAGTACGACTGTTAAAGTAGTATAGCTGATACTACTAGTAGAGTTGGACTGTATCAGTTTTACCCACACCTTATGGTACTCCACCTAGATCCCTCCTCATCCTGTCCTCAGCCCACCGAAACAACAAGTACTTTTGTTATAGGGTTTTAGTCAGAGTTGTAATTCTAATGCCAGGGCCCTTAAAGAGAGAGGGTCTGCCGAGTGCTCTTTCCTTTGCTCTTTTTTGCCTCGTGAAGACATTAGTGTTGACCAAATTGCAGCAACATGATAAGGGGCTCGGTCCACTGCAGCACACATTCTGTGGCCAAAGCAGAGAGCTTACTTCTGAAATGACTGTTCCCCATTGCCAGTTCTCCAGCATTATTGAGCTCTGCAATTTGGTATCACCAAGTTGAACATTAAAACTGCTCTCAACTTAAACATTGCTTTGCTCCACTATTTGCATAACCTGATTTAAAGGCCATTTGCCTTTGATCTTTATGGCCTTCTCAATCCCTTTTCCCTCCCCTGTCCTTGTTTCGGCTCTGGCAGAAAGCGGAAAACTGAGCCAGAAAATCTTCCAACTGGTTGATTGGGACAATCTTCCTTTAAAGCACACACACCAGGCTTGTGCTTGTCATATTTCACAAGAGAGAAGGACAAGAAGGAGGTAAGAGATTCCTGTTCTGTGTTAAAACTTTTTAAAGCAGAATCATAGAATCATAGAGTTGGAAAAGACCACAATGGCCATTCAGTCCAACCCCCTGCCATGCAGGAAATCTAAATCAAAGCATCCCTGACAGATGGCCAGAAAACAGCTGCAAAATTTATAGTTACTTTCACTAAAAACAAGGGAGGGTACAGCTTCTTTAAAATGGATGTAACAGCTTGTGCTTGTACATGATAGCAAAGATCAAGTACATCAGCTTGTACTTTATAGATTTATAGCAAAGCCTTTGATTATGTAGATCATGGAAAAGTATGGATTGCTCTTAAAGACATGGGCGTGCCACAACATTTGATTATCCTGTGACCTGTACTCGGGACAAGAGGCTACCATTAGGACAGAATATGGAGGAGCAAAATGTTTTTGTTAGCAAGGGGGTCAGGCAAATGTTTAAATTGTACAGCAGGGTTAGACTGGGAGGAAGGAGGCATGAAAATTGGAGGAAGGAGCATTAAATTTAAAGCATTTAGATTTAAAATATGCAGGTGACATCATACTACTTGCAAGAAATAACAAAGACCTGGGACTATTACTGAAGAAAGTCAAGGGAAAAAGTATAAATATAAGTTTACAGTTGAAGATAAAGAAAACGAATGTAATGACCATGGATGAGTTATATAACGTTAAACAATGAAGATATTTAAATAGTTAAAGCTTTCCCATATCATGGCAACTCTTCTCCATTAAGCTTTGTTTGGCCTTTTTAGTGAGAAGTGTGTGTGGGGGGGTGTCCCATTGTGTGTTTATTTTCTTCTTCATATCGGTTTTTATTCTCTAACCACCATTTATAGGAAGATGCAGCTCCTACTGCTATTTCTCATCTGTGTGTGGTCTCCTGTAGCCACTCAGCACCGCTTAGTGGAGGATATATGTACTGCCAAGCCGAAAGATATCCCTGTAAATCCAATCTGCATCTACCGTGATCCTGAGAAGAAATCACAAGAGGGTCCAGGCTCTGGTCCCGATCCAGAAACAATCCCCACCTTTACCAACCCCCGTGTCTGGGAGCTGTCCAAGGCCAATTCCCGCTTTGCTGCCATTTTCTACAAGAACCTGACCAGCTCCAAGAATGCCAATGAGAACATCTTCATGTCACCCATCAGTATCTCCACAGCCTTTGCCATGACCAAGTTAGGGGCCTGTGGCAACACCCTTCAACAGCTCATGACGGTAATGTGGGGGTGTTTTCTGGTTGCTTGATTGTTTCATGTCTGTCTGTCCCATGCAGAGTTCCTAAGGTTATGTACACCAAGTCATAATGTTCATCATAATGACGGTGCCCATGTACACAGGGCGCCGCCATTATAGCGCCGTTAGTCCATGCTACGGTTAGGGACCATGCAGTTGCCACACAGTCCCTAATCCTAGTTGCGCCACCACCACACCACAAAGGGCCCGTCTGTCCTAGGCCTATATCCCCATATTGGGTAACCAGCATGGTATAGTGGTTTGAGCATTGCACTATGACTCTGGAAACCAGGGTTTGAATCCCGGCTGAGCCATGTAAACCTACTTAGTGACCTTGGGCAATATACACTCTCCCAGCCTTGGAGGATAGCAATGGCAAACCCCCTCTAAAGAAACTTGCCAAAAAAGCCCCATAAGTCAGAAATGATTTGAAGAACATCGATCCTTTTAACTTTTTTTGTCATAAAAGTGTGAAATAATCTGACTCCAACCCTCAGTTTAGCTTAGCTTTTGTTTAGCCACCAAGTTCAGGGGTGGGTATGGTTAAACTTGTATATGTGCAGGTAAAATCAAATCAAATATGTCTTCAGGTAACTGAATATAATGTATTTTCTCATTGGAAATGGTTTTGATGCTATGTTGTATCTTGATTATTACCCAAAGCATCCTGATTCCACTTCCCCAGACCCCCACATTCAGATTTCTAAACCTGAGGTCAAATCGATTAATTCTAGAGAATAAGCATCCCCTACACTTTTCTAGTTATCCATGGAATGGGGGAAATCCTATCTTCTCCCACATTATCTGAGAGACAGTGTCCTGTCTATTTTGACTCTTAATCACCAAAAGTAAAGGAGGTTTCTTCTCTGTATGGCTATGGATCCTGATAATTTTTCTGGAGCAAATCAGGAGGCATGGCATACCTAATTCTGAGGCTTACAAGATATGTTCAATATTCAGGACCCTTACTCAGCTCTTATTTATTTCAATAGTATTTATTTCAATTTCAAGATAACTTGTAGGTGGTTGTGCCCTCCCTTTCTCTCCTGATATTACTTACACTCATTCTCACATAAGACCCATGGCCAGAGTGAGTGCAGTGGCTTTAGAGTCAAGTAGGGAAAGAGCATGTTCTTTGCTGAATTTTCTAGGCTTCCTACATCCATTGGCAAATCTCATATTTGGCTAAATTGGTTTTCTTGCACATGTCTAGGATTCCCTTAATTGCTCCTCATGAAAGGGAGGAAAGCAAATTGTTGTTTTAATCTGAAATTGTACCCTTTTCTGTTCAAGTGCTGCAGTGAATTAGTCTGGCTCTGTGGCAGTTGTATTCAAGAATCCGCTATCTTTCTGAGATCCCCAAAAAAGGTCCCAACCGCCTTTCTGGTTTGTGCTTCTCCAGGTTTTTAAGTTTGACACCATTTCAGCGAAGACTTCCGATCAGATCCACTTCTTCTTTGCCAAACTGAACTGCCGACTTTACAAGAAGATCAACAAATCCTCGGAACTGATATCGGCCAACCGACTCTTTGGAGAGAAATCCCTCGTTTTCAATGAAACTTACCAAAATATAAGTGAGGTCGTTTATGGAGCCAAACTCTGGCCACTAAATTTCAAGGTGAGTCATAAATGTGCTAGATTACTGGTGCTAAGAGCAGTGAATAAATCTGCTGTCACTATTATTATTATTATTATTATTATTATTATTAACCTTTATTTATGAAGCGCTGTAAATTTACGCAGCGCTGTACAAACAATCTTTTTAATTAGACGGTTCCCTGCCCTCAGGCTTTCAATCTAAAAAGACATGACAAAAAAGGAGAAGGGAGTGGTGGAGGGAAAGGGTAAGAGATCCAGCAGTTCCTCTCTACCTCCGAGGCCTGGACCAAGGCAGATGGACTGGAGGGAGGGCTTGGCTTCAAAATGGAAGGTTAATCTTCTTCCAGGGAAAATACATACTCTCAAGTAGGATAATACATATACAGTACATAGCAATACAGGAAATGGTTTGATAAACAGGCACCAAAAGAACATCAAATAGTAAGCGACAATTATGCAATGCCTGGGAAGGCTTCTCTGAACAGGATGGTTCCCAGCTTCTGCCAACCTAGCAGTTCAAAAGCATGCAAGTACAGTGGTGCCTCGGGTTACGAAATTAATTCGTAACGCGGCCGCTTTCGTAACCCGAAAAGCCTTCGTAAGCCGAATTGCCATAGGCGCTAATGGGGAAAAGCCGCGATTCCGTGCGAAAAAGCCGAAAAAAGCACCAAAAGTTTTTTTCGTAACCCGAAAAAACATTCGTAACCCGAAACAATAATTCCCTATGGGATTTTTTCGTATCCCGAAAATTTCGTAACCTGGGTATTTCGTATCCCGAGGTACCACTGTAGATAGATAGGTACCACTTTTTGGTGAGAAGGTAACAGCGTTCAGTGAAGCCACATGATCACCAGAGCAGTCCTCTTTGGCTTAGAAACAGAGATGAACAATGCCCCCTACAGTTGGACACGACTAGACATGTATGTCAAGGGACTACCTTTACCTTTATCTTGAATTACTTAGGTAGTAATTGCAGGATACTTACTGGTGTACTCACTGCAAGCATACCTCAGATAACAAAGCCTCTGACAAAGAAGCTCCTTTTTACAAAGTCTTTGTCTCTCCACCAAGCCTTTTTTCCTAATCCTCTACTGTATTTAGCTGGAAGTTTGTTTGTTTTTTTACACACTGGAATTGGGAGTCGGGTGAAGAATGGAGGAAACACAGACGTTTAGTTACTGATTTGCAACAGAGTGTCAGTGGTAAACTACGCAATAAAGCCTGATGTGGGGCGAAATGGGATAGTTTTTATCCAATCCTCCTCTAGATGTGTGCCCACCTACAACTGGCAAAGTAACAACAGCTCCCTCTAGAATTCCTTGCTGAGTGTACAAGGAACAGGAAACACAGAGAAAGACAGAAAACGAATTAGCCTTCCTCATCAGCTGCCCCCAGCATGTTAAAAATAAGCATAGAGCTATGTTTGGTCACCAAAAAAGGAAATCAAAACAAAAACAGAAGCTAGTGAAAGGAAGGGGGGGGAATGCCTAGAAGCATTTTGGGAGAAACTTTCAAGTGGTCTATAGGAGGTTCAAAATGTTTTTATTTACTTATATTAGGCTTACCTGACCTGGTTGTTTCATTTCACATGTGCACCAGTGGCATTACAAGGGGGTCTGGGGGATGTGGGCCACACTAGGTGATACCCTAAAAGGGGGTGACACCATAGCTCCTCAGACATCTGCCTTTTGGCAGAAACAACCTGTGGCATTTGCCTGTATCTCTTTAAAATGTTGAAGAGATGGTGTAAGTAGGGTGAGGCTCTTTTTTATTGTTTTTAAATTGATTTTTAAAATTTTTCTTGAGAACATCACATTTGATCAAATGTTCACTTTAACCACATGAAACTCTGTATATGTAAACGCCTTTACTCTGTGTGCATGATACTGTAATTTAAAGGTATAATTTTAATTTTGCTAGTTGTTTATGTCACAGCTATTCAGAGATATATGGGGATTACAATTTATGACTAAATTAGTACAAAAACATTATTAAGGGTGTGGTATATGGGAGGAGGTCAATGATTTACTGCACTGGGTGACTCCAGCCCTAGTGACGCCACTGATGTGCATACTGTTAGTTCTGAATAAAAACTGAAATGAAACATACTGATTATTCTTTCCATGCTATTTCTACTCTGGCACCAAATATTCTGTTAATGAAGTAATGTTGAAGAATACATCTATTTTGTTAATTGAGGTCTGCCTGTATTGGCAACTTCAACTCCCCCCCCCCCCTTGTTCCTCAAATGCAGCATGTCTGTGGATTCCCTCCAAACTCCTTCCTAGCTACCTTGGTATCTTCCATTGTGCTTCAGCTAGGCTGACTTTTTCCCAACAATGTTGCAAAGGTTTTATTAAATATTTATTAAGTACCATTTTATATAGTTAAAAAAAAAACCCTACCCTGCCTGAATTTTCTTGGGTTTTTAATTTAACAATAGGCCTTTTTGCTGGGCTGTATATTTTGAGTATAGAGCCATTGTACTGTCTAGTCTCCTTATGGGTCTGAAACATGGGTCACCTATCGCCAACACCTATGACTCCTTGAACGCTTTCATCACCGCTGTTTACGCACAATTCTAAATATACACTGGACTGACTATGTGACAAATGTTGCTGTCCTTGAGCAAGCAGGAATCACCAGCATTGAGGCCATGCTATTGAGGATGCAGCTGCAGTGGGCAGGACACGTTTCTAGGATGAAGGACCATCGCCTCCCAAAAATAGTATTCTACAGTGAACTCGCCACGGGTCAGCATAAGAGGGGCGCCCCAAAGAAGAGATACAAGGACTCCCTGAAACAACATCTCAGGCTTGGCCAAATTGATCACCAACAATCGTCTGCCCTGGCCTCACACCGGGAGGCATGGAGACGCACCATCCACGATGCTGCAGCCTTTTTTGAAAACTCACGCCGAATGAGTATCGAAGAGAAACACAGAAAGAACCACAACTTGGAAATATCACCCAAGGAGACATTCTGCTGTGCTTTCTGCAACCGGACTTGTTTATCTCGGATATCTCGGATTGTAGTCATCAACGTGCTTGTAGAAAGCATGGGATGAGTTCTTCCTGAATCTTCGTTTGCGAAGAAAAGCCAGAGAACATTTTTGAATGGTTGGCAGTTGTAGCCAGTACACACACCACTTGAACACCTTTCTGCAACATCCTGAAAAGGATTTAGAGTTGCATAATCTCAGGTTACGTGTATTACCAATAGGAAATTGGCTCTTGTCAGCCACTGATTCCCCCCCCCCCCCAAAGGTTGGTGGGTTTGTCTTTAATTCTTCATTGCTGCGAAATAGTCTGTGGAGGACAGAATTAGCAAAACCAGAGGACAGAATATGCAAATTGTTTGTCAGGTACAATTTCAGACTGTACAGAAGTTGTCCTCTTAGAGCTTTTGGTGACATCACCTCCTCCTCTTCTTCTTTTTATATTGTTCTTTTGATGCCACTTGTGACATTGCATTCTTCCTCCCCTCATGCTGCCTGTTTATAGGAGAAGCCAGACTTGTCTAGAGCATTCATTAACAACTGGGTGGCAAATAAAACAGAGAAACACATAATGGAAGTGATTCCAGAAGGAGGCATTGATACCACCACAGTTTTGGTACTCATCAATACCATCTACTTTAAGGTATGAAAAATACACTATAGAATGTGAATTATAAAAGGTGTATGAATATTATTTCTGGCTGAACTGACTTACTTTTTAAACATTTATACATGAGTGACAATGGCTTTTTAGCCATTGTTCTTTTCCTTGGGATCAAGTAAGCCAGTTAGCTGTGCTCTGGAGACTCCTTTACTGATCATTATGCAATTGTCTTCAGTTGCTGTTTAGGTAATGGCAGCTGAATTTGCACTGCAAAAATAATCTGATTGGACACCACTTTAACTGCCATTGCTCAATGTTATGGAATTCTGGGAACTGTAGTTTGTTGTGGCACCAGAGCTCTGTTGCTACAACAAGCTACAGTTCCCAGAATTCCATGGCCTTGTGCAATGGCAGTTAAAGGGGTGTCAAACTGCTTTATTTTTAGTTTTTCTAAAAATAAAGAAGAGTTCTAGAAGAGTTTCTTCCTGATGTTTTGCCAGCATCTGTGGCTGGCATCTATAGAACATGGCCACATCGCCCGAAAAACCCACAAAAAACTATGGATGCTGGCCATGAAAGCCTTTGACTTCAAATTGCTTTATTTTTGCAGTGCAGATGCAGCCTGTCTGAGCTTGTAATGCGGATGAGAATGGGGCTGTTGCACTTTGCCCCAGTGCTCAGCATCTATACTGTATGTGCCAGAGCTTCTCCTGAGTCAGTTCCTCACTGCCCCATGTTGACAGGGAGTTCTGAAGAGTTATTTGTTATTATTTATTTACAGTATTTATACCCTGCCCTTCAGCCCTAAAGGCTCTCAAAGCGGCTTACAATTATAATTCTTTTTCATTAGATGGTTCCCTGCCCTCAGGCTTACAATCTAAAAAGACACAACACAAAAGGAGAAGGGAATGGTGGCGGCGGGGAAAGGGATCAGGTCCAGCATTTCTTCTTTCCCTCTGAGGCCTGGACCAAGGCAGATGGACTGGAGGAGGGCTCTGCTTCTTAATCTAGGCCAGGCTTGATGGAGCTGAACCGAATCTCTCCCTCCATGGCCGGATCCGGATGGCACTAGATGGACTGGAGGGAGGGCTCTGCTTCTTAGTTGTTGTTCATCTGAACATGAGCAGAACTTTGCATGTAACTGAGGACCCTGAAAAATCAAGGTTCCTAATCCAAATGAGAGCTCTAATCACACTGAAGGAAACATTAGTCCAGTGATGTCACTGGGAGGGTTGAGAGGGGTTTCAAGCTACACTGTGTGACACCAAGAAGAGGGGTGACACCCAGTTGGACTCTCCCCCCTTTTTTTGGCTGCTCCAAAATGCCTGGGACAGAAAGGAGGAGGAGGAGGAGGAGCACACATGTGCTCTTGCAAACCACTCTGTCTGGAGCTTCCTCTCCAGGGAAAAAGCCCAGGTTGGAGCACCTGGAAAGGGTGTGTGAATGCTCCTCCTCCTGTGTCCCAGGATTTTTTCCTGGAAGTTTGGGATGCAGCAGCCAGAAAGGATATGTGCACACACCTGCTTCTATTCCTCCTTCTCCAGCTGTGACCTTTCTCCCTAGAGAAAGTGCCCCCCACCCCATGCCACCTTCTTCTGAGTAGAATGGCACAGGGCTAGTGTAGCGGGCACCCTTTTGGCCCATCTTTTGAAGCTCCACCTCCACTGGGTGACACCCCAGGCAGGAATGCCACAGCGTTGGACTTGGCCACTTGTCTTTAGACTTGACCACTCAAAACAGTAAGGACAGGAAGTGAAGGAGCAGGCCCAGTGCAGACAGATATTTAAGGAGGACAGGCATTATGAAAGCTTGCACAGGGCTGAAGGGACTCTGGGACTTGTGTCCTTTAGAGAACGTGTCACAGAAGAAGAAACCACATTTTCTGTCTTTCTGACTACCAGTTCTAGAAAAAATTGTGCCAATCTCTCCATTCTGTTCTTAAAGAGAGCCTCGCTGCACAGCTCTGTGCTGGAGGAGGGGAAATCTTGTTCTTTTTTTTTTCTTTTTTTAAAATTCAGATTACAACCTCCAGGTCCAGTTAAAGTATACCTGCTTCATGCCAAGCTTGAGCCCTAGTGCTTTCTAGAGCTCTCTGCCAGGTTTGCCCACTCTGTCCCCCATGAGCCATTGTCTGGAACACTGTGAGGTTGGAGAAGACAGAGGGGAAGACCCATTCATGAAAGTTGGATGGATCCCTGCACAACCTTGCATGGTATAAGTCAATGGTTCCCAAACTTTGGTCCTCCAGATGTTTTGAACCTCAGCTCCCAGAAGTCTCTGCCAGCTTGGCCAACAATCAGGAATTCTGGGAGATGAAGTCCAAAACATCTGGAAGACCAAGGTCACCAGTATAAGTGTACACTTCAGTACAAATTGATGGTGAACATTAATTTGTGTGTCCAAATCTTTCTAGGGTTTTTTTGTGGGTTTTTTGGGCTATGTGGCCATGTTCTAGAAGAGTTTATTCCTGACGTTTCACCAGCATCTTTCTCTGAAGATGCCTGCCACAGATGCTGGCAAAACGTCAGGAAGAAACTCTTCTAGAACATAGCCCATAGCCCAAAAAACCCACAAATAACTATGGATGCCAGACATGAAAGCCTTCGGCTTCATTTTCTAGGGGTGTCTGCTTATGCTGTTTGAACATGAGCACAACCAGTTTCTTAATCTGTATTATCCAATCATCCTGTGTGGAGTTGTGGGTGGTGTTCCCCATAAATCTTTAGGTATTTTTGTTTAGGACGTAATCTGTGCTAGTAGTTGTGATATAGATCCAGGAGGGGTATCCTTCCTCCACACTTTTAGCAATTTCCTAATAGGGCATGAGTTTGTATGACACAGGTAACAATTGAACTGAACTGAGTTGCATGGGGCAGTCCAGTGATCTGAATGTTTTGGTCTGAATGTTCTATTTTCTTTTGCTCTGTCACAGGGCCACTGGAAATCCAAGTTCCCCATCGAAAACACAAAGGCAGAACTATTTTTCAAAACACCTTCAGATTCCTGCCAGGTGCCTACAATGTATCAGGAAGCTTCCTTCCGCTATGCCTCCATTCCAGGGTCCCAGGTGCAGGTGCTGGAGCTGCCCTATAAAGGGGATGATATTACTATGGTCCTCATCTTGCCCTTTATGCACACACGTCTGGCTCAGGTGGAACAGGAGCTGACATCAGATATATTGGAAGGGTGGCTGAACTCCCTGAAGGAGGTCTCCCTGTCAGTGCATTTGCCCCGCTTCCAAATAGAAGACAGCTTCAGCCTGAAGGAAAAACTACAACAAATGGGATTGAAGGATCTCTTTGACCCTGAACATGCCAGTCTGCCAGGTCAGTCCTGAAGAATCCATGTTATTGTTGTTGTTGTCGTTGCTGCTGCCTAGTGCAAACCTGTACATAGACCTGTACAAATGCATGACTCCTGAAATACATTTCTATTTTAATTTGAAAATTACATTTTCTGCATTTTTGAAATTACATAATGGACCCTAGCCCAAAACACCTTCAGCCCTTTTATTTCCCTTTTTTACTGTTTTGATATAATATAAGCCACTATCCTGTTTATCTACTGGTGGAATGGAAACCCATACAAAAATATTTTAGCTGGGCTTCCGCTAGTTCCAACTGTATAATCCCCAGCTAGTTCCGGGGGTCAGAGAGCTCCTGGCCCCCCTCTTAATGAGACCACACAGACTGAAGAAAGGATCAGCCATTGCCCTCCTTGATCTACAGTGTCCAGGATGGTGACTGTTTCCTTTTACAGACTGTGCAGTTGCAGCTAGATGGTGCCTGGGAGCTTCCGACCCCAATTTTTATTCTCTCTCTCTCTCTCTCTCCCTTCCCTCCTATCACAATACTTCTTATTATCAGCTGCAGAAAATCCAGTTGCATCTGGACAAAAGATACATAGAGAAGTTTCATGAATTGCCTCACATTTTACTCCCACTTGGTAATAGGACTGCAGCCTAAAGTCTTGACATCATCCTCTCTTTTCTTTTGCTGAGCTCTTCCTTCCTCCCCCACACCTCCTCCACACCTGAACCCAGCTGATGGCATGAGGGTGCCTCTCTGCAGCCAACGAGTGGCGTATCCTTCATTTCATAGATGAAAACCAGGACAAAAAAAGTGGAAAATCTACACCAGAGTGTGGTAAAGATGGCACAAGCTAGGAGAGATTGCAGCAATTTGTTTTTGCCTGGGCCAACTGGGACTGGCAAGGCTCTGCTCCCTCCTCTCCTTTCCTTCATTGTTGGGTTAATTGATGCAAACTACCTTTGTACTTTAAAATTCAGTTGGCCGCAATTGAGGTAAGCTGAAGGAAGAGAGAGAAACAGACATTTTAAAAGCAATTGAAAAAGTGAGATGACAGGTATTAATTAGAACTGTCTTTGTCAAATTGGGACAGTTGGCGGGTATGCAGTGATCCCAATCAATTTAGCTAGGCTTAGATCTGAATCTGGCATCTAGTTTTTAAAAACCTCAAATGTTGTAATAACTGAAAGTCTCAGACTCTGGTGGTTCGGGCTATGTGGCTGCATTCTGGACAAATTTATTCCTGATGTTTTGCCTGTATCTGTGGCTGGCATCTTCAGAGGCTGGAGGCATGGAAGTGTGTGGAGTATATATACCTGTGGGACTCTTGGGAGAAGTGGTTCTATGTTAATGACAGAGATACTTGCGTGTTGCCTTGTGTTGAATGGCAGAGCCTGGAGGTGTGTTATGGGGAGGGGAATTTGCGTCTATTTAATTGGTAATCCGTTGTTTGCAGAGAAACCCCTTGAGCCTGGTTGGTGTTAGTTTGCTTGAGTTTTGATTTTTGTGTTTTTCATGACTGGTAGCCAAACTTTGTTTACTTTCACCATTTCTTCTTTCCTGTTGAAGTTGTCCAGGTATTTGTGGATTTCTAGACACAGTTGTTATGCAGACACTTTTAGGTTGACAGTGATTTTCTTGAAGCACACATACAGTTTAAGCTTCAATTTTCACTTTTTCATGATCTGCAACACCATTTTGCTGATCGTATTGTCTCTGTTCCTATATTTGCCTGTATCTTCTCACTGGTATGTATGTGTCTTCAAATCGCCTGTTGACATATAGTTTTCTTAGGCAAGGGACACTCAGAGGTAGTTTTGGCAGTTCCTTCATGTGCAATATATACAGCCCCTGGTATTCATTGATGATCTTCCATCCAAGTACTTAACCTGACCCTGCTTAGCTTCCAAGATTAGACAAGATCAGGTGCCTTTAGAGGATTTAGGCCGTATCTTTTCACTTCCTGCTATGCTTATACATCCCTCCAGAAACTAAAGATACAGTTAAAGATGAATACAGTCGGCTCTCCAATTCCACGGATTCCTTATCCATGGCTTGAAAATATTTTAAAAATACACAAAATTCCATAAAGCATACCCTTAATTTTGCTATTTTATCTAAAGGACACAATTTTCCTGCGCTGATGTATTTAATGGGACCCGAACATCCATGTAAAGACATGAGAATGCCAACACATCTGATAGTGCTGATGGGGAATCTGTATTCAGGACAAGGGGCTATTGTTAGAACAGAATATGGAGAAATAGATTGTTTGCTAATTGGCAAAGGGGTCAGACAAGGCTGCAACCTTTCACCCTATCTGTTCTACTTGTATGCAAAATACACTGTAAGAAAAACAGGCTTGGATTAAGCCCTGTCAGTTAAAGTGTTGTCAAAATGCATTATTTCTGCAGTGCAGATGCACTATTAGACTCAGTCAAGGAACCAAGGCCCTGTAAGACCTGAGCAGGGCTGTTGATAGAGTGACTTGGAGCTCTCTCGTTCATAGGGCCACCATAAGTCAAAGTTGTCTTGTTGTCTTAACAGCAGTTAGCAACAACAGCATAGTTTGTATGATCCATCAGATCAGAGTCTTAGACCATCAACACAGAGACATTCATCAAGGTCCTCTGCAGAGGTCCAGCCTGTGTCCATCTGAGTTGGGGGATCAGACACCATCAACCATACCCTGCAGGCCAAAATCTGCTTCTGACCTTCCCCGCATTTCATTTGTTAACAACTGGCTCTGCCATTTAGCTAGTTGCAGAAAAGCCCTATACTGTAGTTGCCTCCTCTCCACTGTTGACTCTTTGCAGCCTCTCTCAGCCACCCCCCTTTCCTGTGGAAGAAGAGCACTGCCAGAGGCTTAACATGTCATCTGTCCCAGGTGTATGTTCTTCATCTTTTGACAGACTTCCAGAATAGAGTATTTCCGTCACAGAATAATTGTAGAGATATCTACATGTAGAGATATCTTAATTCGTACATCAAACTCTGGTGGCCTTTTATATTCTCCTGAAATACAGTTTGCTCATTTTCTATTTACTTCTATCTGTCTTGTCTTTTTCAGGTATAATTACAGGATCCCAAATGAACTTTTATGTATCAGAAGCATTCCACAAAGCCTCCCTTGAGGTAAGCAAAGCCAGGTCCAAATCCACCCCTTCTCTTTTTTGTGCTATAGAGCCCAAAAGACAGAATGTCAGATGAGTTTAAAATACAAGTAGTCATGAAATTCAGTCCAGCTGTGCAACTGTGGAGCTCTCCATAAGATGCCCCAACACCAGAAACTGGGTACCAGCGAGGACAAACTATGAATTTTATATCCAGTATTACATTTTAAAATTAATATCTTTATTAATTTTTTTCATAATCAAACAAATTAAAATCTCACATATTGTATTGTTATATATCTAGTATTACATTTTATTTTATCCTTTCCAGGAGCTCATGGTGCTTCTCCCCTCAGTCTTTTATACTCACTGCAAACCTACAAGAAAAGTGTGGTGATTGGTTGGCCCTGGTGAGCGATATGTGAGCGCTGAGTGAGGATTTGCATCCAGATCCTTCCAGGCCTGTCAAACCATTTCACCACTCAGTTTATTCTTTTTCAAGGGTATTTTAGCAATAGTTTTAACAGCATGCGTTTGTCCCTTGTATTTGAAATTAGGGAGCAGGGCTTCTAGAGCACTTCCATATAGTTCTGAGCCCTTTGGTAATTAAATAAATATCAACTTCATTTAAGACTGAAGACCTGTGCTGAAAGACAGAATGATGGATTTGCAGGTAAAATATCAGGGTCAGGTCTGATTGCCTCAGTTTGTCGAAATTTGCCAGTCAAGGGTCAAGATGTCTCTGTTCCAGGAGCCTATTGACAGTTCACCTTAGAAATAATGGAGAAGGTTTGGCCTACAGTCCTACTCTCCCCTTATAACCATGCCTTGACCACCCCTAAGTATTTGGTTTTTCTCATCTTGTTGCCTTTTCAGCTATAATAATGTAACCAATTAATTGCAACCCTGATGAGGATGATCTCTAGTAGGGACCTTTTTGGAAAACAACCTTACTTCCACTGGCATCTTCAGTGGTTTCAAACTCAAAAATGATATATTTTGACGTGTATCTTTATTCATTTGGCAGGTGAATGAGGAAGGCAGTGAGGCAGCGGCTGCCACAGCAGTCATGATCACAGGCCGTTCGTTTCCTTTGAACAAACTTGTCTTCAATGCCAACAGACCTTTCATGGTGTTAATACGGGAGGTAGCCATCAACTCAATCCTCTTTATGGGCAGAGTTGCTGATCCATGCTCTTAATCCATTAGTTGTTTTGTGATGGCCTTGCCTTCTGTTTCTGGGCATCTCCATGTCTAGCTAATAAAACTGCTTCCTTATATCTATTGTATTGTGACACGTCACCCTGACACAAAGCCCCTCTTTTTTTAATGTGAAGTTGAAGGCTTTCATGGCTGGCATCCATAATTTTTTTGTGGGTTTTTCAGGCTATGTGTCCATGTTCTAGAAGCATTTATTCCTGACGTTTTGCCAGCATCTGTGGCTGGCATCTTGAGAAAATGCATTCTCCGAAGATGCCAGCCACAGATGCTGGCGAAACGTCAGGAAGAAACTCTCCTAGAATATGGCCACATAGCCCGAAAAACCCACAAAAGAACCCTTTTTTTTTTTTGTTACTCAAATGAACATTTTGGTCCTACATTTCTACCCTACAGGGCACACTGGAACATGTAGGACATACTGGAACATCCAGCCTCTGTTTAAAGACCTCCAAAGATTCAACCACTTTCCAAGGGAGTGTGTTCCATGGTCAAACAGCTCTTACTGTCAGGAAGTCCCTCTTAATGTTTAGTTGAAATCTCTTTTCTGTGGAATTGACTTTTTAGAAATCATTTGCAAATTACGGATGAAGATTCTGGAGCCTGCTATTTAAAAAAAATATAATTTGCCCTTCATCATGCATTTGTAATATTTTGGGTTTCTGAAAAAGCCTCTGTATAACCAAGAAGGGTGGGCTTGAACTACTTGATAGCGACTAAGACAGTGATGGTGAACCTTTTAGAGGCCGAGTGCCCAAACTGCAACCCAAAACCAACTTATTTATTCTAAAGTGCCGTTTCCCTCTGGCTTTCTTAGTAACAAACTCTGGCAAACTCTGTGCTGGGGCAATGGCACATGTGCCCACAGAGAGGACTCTGAGTGCCACCTCTGGCACGCGTGCCATAGGTTCGCCATCACTGGACTAAGACAAAGAAAACCAACCAGTCATATGTTGTTCTTTGTTTGGCCATCTCCCACAGTAAGAGCTGTACTTGGCTGGTGAGCTGCCAAGAAAGGCCCTACCAAAATATAAGCAACCCCTGATGGTGAAAGTGTATGCAAAGAGGGCTGGGATGATTTCTTCTCCTGAAAGACCAGAGATCACCAATTTGTGAAAAAAGCTCAAAAGAGCTCACAAGAGTCTAAGGGCCCAAACAGACAGGCCAAAATAAAGCTGCTTCGAGTCACTTTGGAGGTATGCTGTTTAAATGATGCACGCGTCCTAAAAGGCCAGAAGCCTGTCTGTTTGGGCTCAAAGGTGACTTATTCTGAAGAAGCGGTGGGGAAGACTACAATCAGACAAGGACAAATGAGAGTGTTCTCCAGCTTTGGGTATTAAACCATTTAATTCTCAAACCACTCACATGCATAACATTTCTTTTACACAGTGTTAAAGAGGAAATGCATTTCTTTTTAAAATACAAACAGAATTTCAAGTATACATTTATAGAATTTCTTTTTCAGAGTGCTAACCAAGTTGCTAAGTTTTCATTCACATTTTTAAAGCTGTTCAATGAGAGGTGCTCGGGTTTTGTTTTGTTTTTGCTAAACTGCTTTAAATATGTTTGCACATGTCTTTATTTTCATTGTTATTTTATTTTCCTTCCATCCACACCAAAACACCCGCCTACAAAATCACAGCTCTCCTGCCTCCCTTTCTTTCTCCCTCTATGAGCATGAAGAGCATTGGGAGACTAAAACAATGTAACGGGCCTAGGTTTTGAAAAATGGTTATTAAAATATATACTGGGCAGTTCTGCTAACAAACATTGCAGAAAACTGCATTATATTTCAGCTTGCTTCAAGATTGAAGTATGAATTCTGCTCTACAATACAAAGCAAATAGAAAGGTTCAGCACTCCAACAGAAAATTAATCATTGTAAATCTTAACTGTTTCAGATTTACTGAGCAATAATTTAAAATGTTGTGCCTGATGGTGTTTCGTTTGCTTTTAACTGGGAACGAGGGAGAGAAATCAACATCAAATTCCTCTGAAACAGAGCAAAACTATATTTAACATCAGGAGTTAATGTTAAACTTCCAAAAGAATTAACTGATGGGAGAATTTCCCATGAATCCGACATTTCCAACTCTTCTTTCCTCAAATTCAGTTAGGCTCCAGAAGGTGGGATTAGGTGCCATCATGTGGAGTATTACAACTATGATTCAAAGTCCAGATTTTCCATCCTGCTATCATCTTGGATATGGCCATGTGTGGAATATAAGACTATAAAGCATGTATGCAAGGCAATAGCATAGCACTCTTAAGAACCTTGTCTAATTGGCTCTGTCATTCTGCATATGTTTTGCTTGTCTGGTAGTATTCAAGATGCTAGCATCCTAGTTCACACCAAGTTTGAATAAGTGAGTTATTGCCCAATAGAAGAGAAACAAATCTGGGACACAAAATAAGTAAAGAATACATGTGCATTAGTTTTAAATTTAGATAATTTCAATCCCCTCGATATTTATCTTAATTGCCCTTAAAACCTAAGGTTCTGTGTATACTAGAAATGCTAGCATCCTCATTCCACCACAGCATGCCAGCCTTCTAGGTAACATATGCCTGGGTTAAAAATGAGTGGTGCTCCAAGTACACACAGGGTATTGCTTTCACACTATTGGAGGTTTGGGTGTACCAAGGAGAAAGAATATGCAATACTTTTGCCTCCAAGGATGCAAGATACAGCAGTGAAACACCAATGTTAACATTGCTCATTGCTATTTTCCATCTAAGTCAAATCCTTCCAAATGTAACACCTACCAATAGCCACAGAGTTTAAAGTGCACATGGGGAAAGGAGAAGGGATGTCACGGTACTTAAAATAATTGACTTAAAGTGCCCTATTACTTCTTTAAAAGGATTTTCAATATATAATACAGAGAAACCAAGTTGTATTAATTAGGGGTATAGAGGAAATAGCACAAGTTTACCTGTTCTGGTACTTCTCAGCTTGACAAAGCTGTATATGTGCAGATCTATTCACTAGTAGGTTACTGGTGCCTTGGGGATGGCATGCTAAACTGTTAACATGAGATAGCTCCAAGTATGAAGACATTTCCCATCCAGGACAGGGATTACAAATAGGACTAAGAAGGCACCTCACTCTGCCTACATCACAAGCACCGTGTACTTAGAAATTTTCTGTGACACCATTTCATATATCTCCAAACTTCCCCAAAAAACCTTCTATCTCAATTATGTGTGATAAAGAAATACAAGCTAATGCGCTCAAACGAGAGCTTCTCTGTGTCTTAAAGTCAATTTTGTCTTAGTGTGTATCCTTTTGAAAATGTTCAGACTAATTTGACATTTGTAACCTATTAACTGACATACTGAAGTCTCATGTGTACACTGAATATGGAAACACTGGCATGAATAATGAAGAGCCTAAGAATAATCCCCTGGGAGGGGACGAGTTATCAAAAACCAGTAGTAAAATTGTTTGAAGAACCACTGTGAAAGTCACTCTTTGGACTAATTCAAAATTGTAAAACAGTACTCTCTCATCCATCTCCCCGTACATGGTCTGATCACCAACCCTTCGGAGGAGTTTATATATAAGTCCTGAAAAATTTGTAGCACACTTACAAAGCTGAATTCAACTATCTTAAATTTGTGCTTCCAAATGATAAAAAACATAATTCAGAGAATTTATGCTGAATATGTGAGGCTAGCAACTGGGAAACAAGATATTGTATGTATATGTGCCTTCAAGTCACATGTCGACTTATGGCGATCCCATGAATTTCATGGAGGTTTTTAGGCAACGAATATTTAGTGGTGGTTCTGCCAGTTCCTTCCACTGAAATACAGCCTACAGCATCTGGTATTCGTTGTTAGGTATGTATAAACCAAGTAATAGAAAAATAGCACCAGAGTCCTCTTGCTGAGCATACATATACTTTAAATGCCCAGTGGTTCCTAAAGGAATAATATCATATTGAAAATCCCACCTCCTAAGAAAAGAATGAAATACTATCATAAATATACAGTTACAATGCAAAAGAGATCCCTCTACTCCTAAAAAATGTGTAGTCATGAACCAAATGACCCATGTGTCACTGGAGGGTGGGATACAAGTGGGCACAGAGGTGCAGAGAGAAAAATAAATTACACATTTGATTATTATGTGGCGAGAAAAGGGGCACTATTTTGGGTAGCAGCTCTTGTGTTTTAGGTAGCGTTTTGTTTGGCCACAAGAACATAACACAACAAAGGAAGACATTATGTATCTTCTGGCTTCCGCTGGAATTAAAAAAAAAAACCTGATACAGGGAGATACGTACTTAAAAAACCCACAGGAGGGCAAAATCTTCCTGATATTTTTACAATGGCCTGTTAAGGTTATTTAATTTCCATGTGGAATACTGGGCTTCATATATGCTGCTGTGGGGAGAATCCTCTCTTAATTGGTTGTCCTAGACCCACTGGGAAGAATTTTGCCACAACTAGAAGTATGTATGCAGCTCCCTTTTAACTGTTCCTTTAAAAGGAACTCCCTCTTCCTTTGAACCCAATTATGAATTTGGACTGCAATTCACTAAGGCAGTTACAAATGCATTATAGTTATGTAGCTACACAGTGTGTCATATCCCATACTTCCAAACCCACTGGGTAGCAGCTGCTGCCCGGAAAGCAGTTGATTGACGTTCCTTCCCTCCCATGACTGCTCTCTGGTGCAACAGCCAGAAGCAGGGCTCTGTTGCAATTCCCCCTCACATCAAAGATTGCTGGTATGAGAAGGAAATGTGGCACATACGGATCATGTATACAAACCAGTCACAAATGTGTATCTCTCAGTTACACATTCCTAACTGGCTTAAGTGAATTCCAGCCTTGGTTTACTACAAGTCAGATGAAATTAACAAACAGCACCGCAAAGCCACTTCAGACTTTTAAAATATACTTATATTAAGCTACAAGAGTATTCCTCACTTTCAATGCCCCATAGTAAAAGTGTGCCTTTTTCCACTAAGCATCATTTTTCCTTCTAATATTTTAAAGTGGGTATCAGTCATCATTCTGAATATACTAATCTTTTTGGCACAATCACTAGTTGATCACAAACAGAACTGCTTCCAAAGACTCACACCACAACAAACAGTGTTCCTGCTGATCATCTCACTCACAAGCTTTGTTCAGAAGGAAGTCAAGCTCCACAGTTTAAGAAGCTACCAGGTAATTCAGGAGGAAGTCAGGAAACTTCAGGTTGATTAGCCTTTCCTGGGACTATTTTCCTAGCAGAGTAAAGTGAAGCACACATTGAACCTCCAAGTTTAAAACAAATCACCATATTTTTTTCATGCAACCTATGTTCAAATAAATCTTCATGGGAAAACTGTACAGAACACCCTGTATTCTGTCAAACAAATCTCACTCCTAGCCTCAGTTACAAACACCTAAATAGAGTAAAACATGGGGCTTTCAGCACATGACATGTAAAATGGAAACCCTTGGGGTTTCTCCATTTGCCCCCAACTGAACATAAATGCCAGTGAATAAAGCACAAGAGTCACATTTTACATTATCATTAAAGTGATTCTTCCACCTAATTCACAAGTGCAAGAAATGCAAATCTGGTCAGGGCAAAGAACTAAAGCTTCACTGCTTCCCAACATCCAGAAAGAGGCAAAAAATTATACAATAAATGTTGAATAATGGCACATCTGTGTTGACTCAAGAATCCCAGTGCACTGCAAAGAATTTCTGGGGCATGTTGGAAACTATATGCTCAGCAGTCATGCAAACAAAAGGCATGACTTACACATAGCCCATACTGTCTTGCAGCAATGCATTGCAGGAAAAGATTAACAGTGGTGGACAAGCTAATGTTCATGGAAATGCTTCTGCCATGAATTACCATTCTGCAGAGTCCTTACAGTCCCCAGAACACTACAGGAAAACTGACTATACTGTATATGAAACCCACAGGGCCATAGTCCAGCTAAAGCTTCTAACTACTTGGAAGATGTGTCTTCCCACATGAACTGCAATGCAGGTGGAAACGCTCTGTCTCTCCGCTTGGGGAAAGTGTAAACAGAAGCTGCAAGTGTCTCATAGTTAAATGAACAACTGCATCTGTATCCAGCATGTAGTTGTGCTTTCAATACAATCTGGATGGCTCAGACAGTTGGTTCATTTTGCCCAGTAATGTGCATTCTGACTGGCAGCAGCTCTCCAAGGCAGAGATCTGTTCAAGCAGAGATGCCAAAGGAGAAGGCTGGGACTGTTTTCATAGAAATCTCATTGACTGGCCCATGAACCTTCAGCCATTCTGGAATAACTCAGCATACAATACTAAACCATCACTGTAGGAAATGTTGAGCATCACTGTCTCAGAATATATCAGCCACTTTATACACTTCTTCCTTTTGTGACATCAGGAGAAGGCTGAGAACAACCAAGTTTGTTTGAATACTCTGGTCATTTGTTTCAGCATTAATGCAAGATATCCATTCTTCAGCTGAAAGCATATTTCAGGTCACAGATATAGTTTTTAAATTGCCAGTGGCTGTTCTACTGTAGAGTTCATTTATTCCATTCATATAAAACCACTTATTGAATACTAGTGAAAATCTATAATTCAAGTTCTGAATAGACAGTAACACTTGATTCAAGACATCTTTCCTTTAAGGCTGTATTTGACAGTTAGTCTGGATGGCTTTTGTGTTATACATTTATAAATATGCCTAAAAAAGGAAAACTGACAAAATGTTAAGATTGTGAGATTTAAACCTTATGAATTCTCCAGAGGAATATTGTGCCAGCAGGTCTGCCATTTTCAAAAATTATAAAGCATCAGCCTCAAATTGTTTAAGTAAGGCAGATCCATGATCAGTTAATCATCCCCTCCACACCAAGGCATTTTAAATGTTCTGCAAAAGTCACACTGCAAATTTAAATGCTTTGTTAATGTGAATGTTTTCTTCCATCACTGTAAACAAAAAGGAATTTCCATTCCAGCAATCATTTTGGCTCTTTGTAATTCAGCTTGTTCATTCTGAGGAGTGGGGAGGGGACAATATCAATACTAGGGTTTTTTGGCAACAAATGCCACACTCCTGTTTGATTTTTACCTTCGCAATAAAAATCATAGCAAAAAACAAACAAAAAAACAAAACAAGCATACCTTCTTCTAGACAAAATGTATTGGTTAATACCATAAACTCCATTTGTGCAAAAAACCCACTGCATCTGCAAAAGGGATGGATGACAAGCTGCCTAAACATTGTGTGTGGACCACCAAATGCAACATCCCCTTCCCTGGGTTATAGTGTAGATTTCGACTGAACGTTAGAAAGCACTCAGTAACTGACAAATTGGTTCAGCAATGGGAACAATTGCCTAGAGAGGTAGTGGGGTCTCTTCCTTGGAGGCTGGGCAGCTAGCTGCTAGGGAAAGGTCTGGAAACCATGCCCTATGAGGAATGACTTAGGGAACTGGGTATGCTTAGGCTGGAGAAGAGATGGTTAAGGAGTGATAAGATAGTCCTGTTTAACCATTTGAAGGGATGTGATACTGAAGATAGAACAAGCTTGTTTTCTGCTGTTCCAGAGAATAGGACTAAACAATGGATGTAAGCTACAGAAAAAGAGATTCCACCTAAACATTAGAAGGAACTTCCTGACTGTAAGAATTGTTTGATACACTCCCTTGGAGAGTAGCGGGGTCTCCTTCTTTGGAGGTTTTTGAACAGTCTGGATGGCCATCAGTCACGGGTGCTTTGATTGTGAGTTCCTGCGTGACAGGGGGTTGGACTGGATGGATCTTGAGGTCTCTTTCAACTCTATGATTCTATGTTTGAACTTTAGATTCTGCACTGTATTTGTACATTTGATCCTTACTGCATAAATGTAGTATGATCCTTACTGGATAAATGTTACATTTATCCCTGTTGAAATTCATTTTCTTAATCTTTGGACTAGCTCTCCAATCTATTGAGGTCATATTGGAATCCAGATTTTATCTTTGGAGGTTTTAGCTACCTCTTCTAATTTGACATCATCTCCAGATTTGATGATCACGACCCAGTTCATTCATCAAAGTCATTTATAAAGATGTTGAACAACATTGGGCCCAGAACAGAACCCTGTGGCACCCCACTTCTCATTCTCTTTAGAACGATGAGGAATAACTGGCGAGCACTCTTGAATTTGGTTCATCAACATGCTACAAAGCTACCTATGAGCAACACTGTATCAGATCATTGGCAAGATTATTATGGGGGACCTTGTAAAAAAATGTGACTGAAATTAAGAGATTCTCTATGTACGTTTTCTGACTGACCAAGTTTGTAACTCTATTAAATACATATAAAAGAGAGAGATTAGTATGGTATGACTTGTTTTAGCGAAACCCATGGTAGTTCCTAGTTATCACAACATTATTTTCTATGTACAATAACTCTTTCATGATCTGTTCTAAAGCCTTTCCTGGTACTGACATTAAGCTGACTGATTCTGGTATTGCTGTTAAATAGTCTGAATTGTGAAGGTTCTGAAGACAGGAACATTTGCCTGCCTTTAGTCTGCAGCGACTTCACCTGTTCTTCAGGGATAAAAAACATATTTCTTTTTCAATTATTACTTCCACGCATTACTTCCATGACTGCAAGTTCTTTGAATACCTTTGGATGCAGTTCATTTGACTCTGGAGATAGAGATCTGATAAAATAGGTAGGACATAGACAGACATGAGATATCAGCATGGTATATGCATGCACAAACACAGAATTACAGAACAGCAAAACCAGAAGATTCACCCATGTTAAAGGGGAAATTAGGTTAAATTCAGTTCTATTTTCAGAATTCTACAAAAAAAAAAAAAACCCCAAATGATTTTAGAAATCAACAATCAACCATTTAATTAGAACTCCAATGTCCATATAGCAGTTGTTTCAAAATAGCTAAACATACTTTTGAATAGCACTACTGCTATGAGTTGGCAGGCCCTGTAGAGTTTGGCAGTGATAAGGAGACAGGCATATTTTGACAGAGTATGGAAGACCAAGGGGTGCAGCTGTGTTCATACCAAAAGCTTGAGCTTTAATGGCATTTGGTGACTTGAAATATTCAACAGAATGAACATCCTAATCTCTGCCTTATTTCTCAAGTGCAGAACAACTTAATCCACAGAACTACTAGTTCTTATCCATCTGCACTTTTGACTTCACTTCCATGCAATCTAAAAACAGGACCAGTTATATTCAAATTACTGCTCAAACTTCAGGCATCAAAACGTAAGAAAAAGATAATTGAAAATCCAACTAGTGGCTTAAATATCTAGATCTCAAGTGTGTGTGTGTGTGGTCCAAGTAACAAAACCTGAATGGGTATAACAGCTACTCTCACTCTCATTCCCCAGCACTTGGGGAAGCCTGCATAATACTGAACAATGAGGGCAAGAAAGGCACACTAAATGACCGAACAGAACATCAGACAAAAAGCACCATGGACAAAAAATGAAAACAGACAGAAATCTACTCAATATATATCAAATGGGATGGAAGATATTGTATCCATCCAAACAAGAATGACACAAAGGCCAAGGCAGGCAGGAATTAATAATCTCTTCCTTGGTAGCCATTTCTTTCAGGTATCCAGTTGGCTGGCTGGTTTGCCTGCCAGCCTGCTTATCCTATGCTCCTAGGCTCACTATAAGGTCAGTGGTGTAATATGCCAATACAAATCTTATGAGCAGAAGCACCTACAACAAAACATGAAGCCACTGCTTTGCAAGGTGGGTGCTGGCAGAAAAGCCTGGTAGGAAGCAGCAAAGCAATCTATGAAAATGCAAGACTGGGTGAAAGTTTTTTAAGAAATGGAATCATTACACAATGCTCTTCAAAAAGCAGTGTGATATTTACATATTTGCTACATTTTACCCTACTCTTTCTCCAAAGATCTAGTAGAGTTGGTTCTTCCCTCAGTCTATTTTATCCTTATAACAATCCCTTGAGGTAGCAGGCTACGTTGAGAGAACTACTGCTCCAGTCACCTAGTGAAGTTAATTGAAGAGTTATTTGAACCCATTCTAGTCTGTCATTCTAACTGCAACACCACACTGGTAACCATCAAACATGAGATGGCTTTTGAGCTCAGATAGTTTCCTCTTTATTCAGTGTTCTTGCTAAAAATGCTATCACTTTGTAAAAGGCTAAAAGAATCAAACAGGACATGCTCTCTAAAACCAGCCACAGTTGTCCCTTGTTTATTCGACAGGTGAGGGACAAGAGAACTGTCAAGCGGAAATAGTTGAAACGTGGAATCTATATTACTGTTTATTATATTATAGTACATGTACTATATAAGCACAAATATAAGTATGAATACCTGTATAGTATTACTAGCACACAATGACACCATGAATGACTCTACCTCAACATTAGGAATCATAGAGTGGGAAGAGACTGAAGGGCCATCCAGTCCAACCCCCTGCCATGCAGGAAATCCAGATCAAAGCATCCCCATTGACAGATGGCCATCCAGCCTCTGTTTAAAGACCTCTAAGGAAGGAGACTCCATTACACTCTGAGGGAGTTTGTTCCACTGTCGAACAGCCCTTACTGTCACGAAGTTCCACCTAATGTTGAGGTGGAATCTCTTTTCCTGTAGCTTGCATCCATTGCTCTGGATCCTAGTCTCTGGAGCAGCAGAAAACAATCTTGCTACCTCCTCAATATGACACCCCTTCAAGTATTTAAACAGGGCTATCATACCACCTCTTAACCTTCTCTTCTCGAGGCTAAACGTCCCCAGCTCCCTAAGACGTTCCTCATAGGGCATGGTTTCTACACCCTTCATCATTTTGGTCGTCCTTTTTTGCACACACTCCAGTTTTTCAACATCCTTTTTAAATTGTGGGGCCCAGAACTGGACACAATATTCCAGGTGGGGCCTAAGCAGAGCAGAATAGTGGCACTATTACTTCTCTTGATCTAGAGGAACTTCCTGACAGTAAGGGCTGTTTGACAGTGGAACAAACTCCCTCGGATTGTAGTGGAGTCTCCTTCCTTAGAGGTCTTTAAACAGAGGCTGGATGGCCATCTGTTGGGAATGCTTTGAGATTTCCTGCATGGCTGGAGGTTGGATTGGATGACCCTTGAGGTCTCTTCCTACTCTATGATTCTATGATGTGTTTTATCTGGGTTATGAGTCTACTGTTATGGCACATAAAGTATGATCTTATCAGTGGAAAATGTTTGTTAGTCAAAACTGTAGGTTTAAACTTCAAACTAGACTCAGCTTTCATGTTGACAAACTGTTAGTGGCCACACATTTACAAAGGCCTTCTCTTATGTAATTCAGGGCTGCTTTTTGTATTGATTTTTGCAGACATAAGGGCTGAGCAGAAGGGTCAGGACAGCATGGGCTGTGTCCATGCTATTCTGACCCCAATGCTCACCCAGGCATGGCTGCACCCATGTGGCCAGGGGCCCTGTTTCCATGTCAAACATTGTGACCGGGGGGGGGGGGGGGCTTCTGAGGACAAGCCAAGCAAAGGAGTGCAGGGGGCATCTGAAGAGCCAGGGCTGATTGTGGAGTTTCCAGGAACCCCATGACACACTAGAGGTAAAATCCCCTGGGTAGCAACTGTTTACCCCAGGATTGGGCTAGGTCCACCAGATCTGTTTCTGATCTGGCATGATTGGGCCTGATCCTGGCCCTGGGGATTTGGCTTGTGTCATCTAAACTTGGTGGCACAAAGCCAGGGGGGGACACAGGTCTTTTGGCCCATGAGGACAGCCCCTCATGCAGATTTCCAGGAGCCTGTGCAGTGAGCACATAATGAACACCTTATGTAAATGACAAATACTGGCCCTGCAAATACACATGTGTGTGTACCATGGGACATGGCTCAGGTTCAGAATCTTGAGCATTTCAATTTGTTTTAAACCTATGTTTTCCTCTCCTATGGTTGCCATATGGGCCTTGGATCCTATGCAACATGTCATCAAGTTTTGCTAGTATAGCCAATGAGAAGGATGATGGGAAAAGTAGTCTAAAAACATCTGGAGGGTCAAAGTTTCTCATCCTTGCTTGAGAAAGTCATATAACAATCTGGGTTGTTCGTCTCTATTATCTCCAGGAAACTGGGATGCCTTCATACCCTCTTGCTCTTTCCAGCTACCATCCAAAATATCCCAGTTCTACTATAGTAACTAACTTGAGTTTTGCCTTTTTTAAATATATAATTGATACAAGTGACCAATTAAGATATTGTTCAGCATGCATAGCTGCTTATTCTAGTGCAATGCTCTTTCAAATCAGATCACTTTTTTTTAAAAAAAAGTTAAAATTATATCTTGTCAGAGCATGCAGCCCACTTGAATTTGTAAAATATTTGATTTTGAGAACTAGACCCACCATTTTTAGGGGTTATAATGAAAGTGACGACCTTCATATTAGAACAACAGTCAAAGGTATAAGAACAAAACCCTCTAAGACCATAAAAATCACTGGCAAGAGTTTTCTAAAGATGCTTGCATAGTACAAGTGTGTTAACTTGAAAGATCATACATTTATTGTGAATGTTCGTTCATATCTGAAGGTTCCCATAAATATTTCAACACATGAAGTTCAGGTTTTTCAGGAACAGCTCTGCTCTCAATTAGGAATACTATGTGAGCATAGAAAATTGGGGATTCTCCACTATACAGACAACACTCTGGCATCAGACAGAACAAAGTGGATTTTGCTCTGATGAAGATCTGGCACACACTAGAAGTGAGCATTTTCTATAAATACATCTGGTACTGTTTTTAAGAGTTTTGTGTTTCTTCTCTTTTGCTCTCCTAGCCTACGTCCCTGTATCAACTGTTTAGGCTGGCACCAAGAAACGCAGTACAATTTTAGGGAAGACTAGTAGGCAAGCTTGACAGGAGATGACAGATTTGCTCTGTAGTTCTAACACATGTGTCAGTACAGCCCTGTGTTAATATCATGTACAGCCAACAGAACAGTCTTGCAGTTTTGTATACAGAAACTAGGGCAAGATTTAAATCACCACCACAAATAACCAACATGGCACCAGGTTTGTTTGCTAGGTTACCGTGTGTAGCAAACAGCAACTCACATTGTCATTCCCAATTTTAAAAAGCCAGATAGGTTTGTGTGGCTTAGAAAGTACACTCATCCTTCCACAGTCACTGTGATCAGGGGCACAGGATCCCTGTGAATGTGGGAAAACTGCAAATAACAAAAACACTATACTTTTACCTGAGAGAACACCTCTCTAGGAATCTCTAGGTCCTCCAATGCAACTCTGTGGTCAACATCTGCCAGACACTGACCACAGACTTGCATTGGAGGAGCTACAAATGCCTAGTGGAATGTTCTCTTTAGGAATCTTTCCATCTGCTCACCCAATAGCAACTGCTTGCTGGTGATCACTAATGAACCACCGAGAAGCAAATTGCATAACTGTACTACATGGCCCCGCACCTCCTTTTAACCTACTTTAGGTTTCCCTTAAAAGCATCGATGACAAAATAATTTATGATCTACATGAGGAAGTTTGTGCGCAAAAGGATCTTGTGGCACCTTTGAGATGAACTGTGCGAAAAACTTAAAAGAAGGGGAAAAAACTTCTTTTGCACAGTAAATCTCAAAGATGACACCAGATCCCTTTGTATACTAATATTCCAGACTAACGTGTCTGTCTCTCTGAATTCTACCCCATGAGGAAGTTATGGTACAATACTTTAATTCCATATTAATATTTTTAGGCTAGGCATATCCAACACAGTCCTAGGCCATTTTGTAACTTCTGCAGAGGGATGTAATAGATGGTAATAAACTATTTTTATAGGAAAACATCAGATATTTTAAAATTTGGATTTTGTTTAGAATAATCCAGTTGGAATCAGACTGGTGCTTAACAGGGTTTCACTGCTGTGGGGAAAAGGGGGCAAGGAAGGAACCATCACTGTTCCTCCTTCTCCTGCTTTGAGATGCTGAGGAACGTCTGGAGCTACCAAAGAGATGACAAATGGGATGGCAGGGGAATGGATGAATAGTGCCTCCTTTTCTTCCAGTCAGGAGCTACCGCTGTGATTTAGTACCTTCTATTTATGGAACAGGCAATCAGATTTAGCATACCTATGCACACATTTTAGAAAAATAATTGTGGAAAATGCATCTGTGCAGTTCAGGGTAGAATTATAAACCACAAGGACATCCAGTCCAACCCCCTGCCATGCACGAAGACACAATCAAACCACTCCTGACAGATGGCAATCTATCCAACTTCTCTTTAAAAACCTCCAAAGAAGGAGACTCTTTGGGACAGAATCTCTTTTCCTCTAAGTTACCAAAGTACATAATCCAAAGGTGCTTTAGATCAAGAAAGGTGGCATCCACTTCACAAATCTCAGGTGTGCATCCTTGGAAAAAGCAATTTCTTTCCATCTGTTTCCCTGATCAAATATTTATAGACAAATATTTTTATAGGCAAATCTTATGCATATTTAATCAGAAATAAGTCTGAGTTCAAATGCTCACAAGATTATTGTCTACATTTCATTTTACTAATTTAACCTTTACACAGATATGCTTCCTAGTGCAGCATAGATATGGTTCAGAATTTCTATTGCTATGGCAAAATCAATACAGAAAAGCAGGTTTAGGGAGGGAGTAATGTTAAAAATTCACATTTTGAAGGTTGGGTGGCTTTATTTATTTGTTTTTTGTTTTTGCAAGCTTAGGGCTATGAAACCTACGTATCATTCCCCTCAGAAGACTATCACCATAGGCAAAGAATAAAATTACTATTCAATCTTCTCTGAAACTAAAGATAACCACACTGGCCCTATCCAACTAACAGTTTTAGTAAGTCCCACTGAAAACAGTAAGACCAGTTATACACCTCAATACATATGTCTGGGATTTGGGCCATTCTTTGCTGAGGTATTAATGATATGAAAGGGATTTTGCATAACTTTCCCTTTGAATCACAGTTGAAATCACAGTTTTGCAAGGGTAAAAACTTGTAGCTGCATTGAACACAAATGTAGGTCACCAGTTCATTTGCATTATAGAATCTAAACAGAATGATAGCTGCATATGCCTGAACCTAGTCAAGCACTCTGTCTGGGCCAGGCTAATGCTACTAATGGCACAGTAGGTCATGACTGGCATCATGGTTGAGGTTATAGAACTGAACATGAAAACTCTTGTATATATAGGCCACTGTTCTTCAGTAAAAACCAATATGGTAACACATAAAGTATTGGCACATTTTTCCAGTTCTATCTAAACTAATCACCTTCATTTGCCACTTCCATTAAAAACAGCTGGCATTTATACAAACAAATATGCTTCACAAACCAATGTCTATATGGACAACTGAACCAGCTTTGCAAGCGAGTCCTCAAAACAATGAATTCGCTCACCAAACCACACATTTTTGTCTTAGTCATTTTTGATCTTGAATGATACAGACCCAACTTCAAAAAAATAAACCAACCCTAATCTCAGGATCTGTATGTTCTGAACAGCTTTTGCTATTTCCTCCAGCACCTTTATGCCCATTAAGCTCCACCCTGAGCCCTATGCACAACCAAGCTCTTCCCTTGACTGATCAAGAGCAACACCCTCTAGATACAACTAGTCTCTGCCCCCTGGTCTGCTAGATTCTACTCTCTGGCCCACAGGCACCATTCCTTGTGTGTCTGAAATCCAAAGCCTCAAATGATTTAATAATCCTGCCTTCAACACCACCCACACTTTACAAAGCTACTCAGAATAAGTTATACAACTGAAATCATGCCTAGTTTCAGGTCTGAAGGGACAAAAGTGCTTGTGAGGCACCACAAAGCTAACATAGCAGCAGCAGAACAGCAGAGTTCAATTACTTCAGTTCTAGAGGCCTGAAGTCGTCATTTAAACTGCACACAATGACCTAGAAAAGCAACTCTAGGCATTGTGGAAAATTTAAATGATGGCTCCCAAATGCAGCTGCCTTTTAAAAGGATGCTCTCAGTACAGGGATTAAGAAAGTCCTGCTAAGCTTCTAGGACCTCAGCAGTTGCTTGTACTGTATAGACTTTGCACTCACACCAAGCCTGAATGAAAACATAATTTGCACATATTCAACTACAGTGCGCCCGTGTGATGTGTGGGTGCATTATACTCTGCTTCTTCTCGATCTGTGCACCAGAAGAAACAGTGGTGCACGTGCCTGTGGCATGCATGTGCCACCGCCGCCACATACTGCAAACATGAGCCCCATTACTTGCAATCGGGCTCGAGCATACGTGCTTTTTGTTTTACGTGGTGTGTGTGTCCGGAACGGATCCCCCGCGTAAAACAAGGGCGCACTGAACTATGTGTTTTGTTATGTTTAGACAGATAATTTGCATGCAATTTTTTTCTGCAGAATATCTAACTTTTTGCTCTAATTTATTTTGTTACAGACCAGTAACAATAGATTGAGACAAAGAAAAAGGGGACAAAAGTAAGTGCTGAGCCACTTCTTTACTATCATAATTTTCCAGCATATTAGTAGACACATACCTCTCTCCATCTGCTAAGGTTTTCTAGTGGAAACTACCCAAATGTTTTCGGGTATTTCTCTCTCACCATTAGGACTAGAAACTTGCTTTTTTGAAGAAGAAGAAAAAAGATTACAGTCTCATTAATTTGGCAACGATCAAACTTTGTTTTAAAAATGTATTTGACTGCCAACCAGAGATCATTCACATGCTTTGCAGACATGTGAAAGTGTGCACACAGATACATACACGAACAATCCATGGTCCTTTTCCTTACAGTGGCTGCACTCAAATATTATATTAGAGCATGGTTCAGCATTATGAGAACAAGCCACAATAAACTTTGGACTTACATGTTCCCTTCTCCTGGCGGAGTTATGAGAAGATCAGAGGCTTCCACTGATATTAGACTGAAGCTTAGAACACTGTCCAATCCATATGCCACAGCTGATCTTAACCACACATTATTAAAAAAGACAGCTTCATAAAGTGTGACTTCCAATCAACTTATTTCGATAAACAATAATTAATCTAAAACATAAAATTACAAAGGAAGCAAAAGCACTGGATGCACTGGAAGAGAAAGGGGGAGCATATAAACTTATGGCTCATATATATTTCCTCTCATAATACTAAGCAATAGCTTAGCCTTACACCTGAATGAGGTCAATGTCTTTAGCTACAAACTGCAAATCTCACTTCAAATGAGATTTAGGCAAGAACAGTGGCTCCTTCGCATGCAATTAGAAATTATACATTTCTACAGTGGCAATGAAAAACCTTTCACAAGCTTTACTTAAAAAACAAAACAAAACTAAGCCCAGACTAAGATACAAGAAGTGCTTAACGACTCTGGTCAATCTAATTAAAGACATGTCTAATAGCAAGCAGGGAATGGCTGACATGATCCTGAATTATTTTGCAGCTCTCAGTTCACAGTATCAGTACAGTAAGAGCTTACTTAAGAAACTCACAGCTCCAATGAACACCACATTCAGTACTCCATGTCAACTCTTTGCTACTTAATCTTGGAAGGATTTTGCTGCATTCTGCTTTGGGGGAAACTCTTTTGTATGGTCATTACACACCATCCCAAGTCAACAGAGAAACTTTCTCATTATAACTATATATAACATATGTGTAAATAAATAAATGTATGCCTTACAGTTTGGTAATATTTTTAAAGTTCTATTTTTAAATGCCTAAATCTTTATTATAAGTAACTAGAAATATTTTCCAATGCTCTTTAGTGTAGATTGCCTCTTTTTGGTAAATCTGAAAGCTAAGACTAAAGCAGCATATAATTTCAATTCTATTACCCCCCCTCCCCCTTTTCAATCACAAAGAAAGCATGTGCATGTGGATGAATGTCTAGGCGGGTTTTGTCCAACTATTTAAGTTTGTGCATTGACATTTTGGGTGGTTTAAAGAGAAGTTATTATTTATTGCACTCCACCACAAGGCGGGGAGTGTGATAAATTCCTCAGCTTAAAAACAGAAAGAAAGGTTGTGGAGGGTATCAAATAATTATATGTTTTTGTTCATTCTTCCAACCAAACATGAATTAAGAAAATATCCTCATTTTTTTACAAGCAGGAAAACTTGTTGCCTAAGGAGGCTGGATTGGCCCAGTGTTAATATCAAAAGAACAAGCAGATTTGTCACAAGGCCATCTTTTCTCATAATGTCAACTAAGCTTTTACCCATTTCAAACTTCTGCTTCATTTTTGCTTTCTCCACTAGTTTCTTGTAAATTAATTTCCAGGTTTCCTGGAATACATATCATTTGCAGTAATGATGATGATACCAGTATCAATAATACCAGGATGCAATACCACCGTGATCCTATTGAAGAGACAGTAGCTCTTTTTGTTTCTAGTACAAACCAACATGAAAGGAAAACTTAAACTGCTTATATTTTGCTAGTCTCTGAGACATGTTCAAGAGATTTTTCTCCACTGTCTCCTTTCAAGTATACAGAACTTCTTAGGGGAAAAGAGATAGACACATATTTACTACATTTGGCAAATGTGTTCTTATCTCCTTGATAACGTCATAAGTGAAATAATATGGAGATTCAGGGAGCTATCATTGCTTGTAAGAAACTGGAAAATTCACTCTCATTAATTAATTAGGAGGTGATTTTTTTTCTTTTTGCATTTTTGTATAAAAATAAAATAAAAAGGGAAACAGACAAACAAACCATGATTTCTTCCCATACTAGATTCAATTATTTTGTTATACAAATATTGCTGTTATATTAGTTCAAGTGCAAGGGAGGCAAAGATCCTGTGATCGTAACAATTCATCACAACTGCAAATGTCACCCTATTTTTTCTGTCTTTGCAGTGCACAAAGACAAAAAATTGTGTTTTGCACTACCCAAATTTTGCAACTGAAAACATCATCTGAACCTGGCCAAGCCAAACACTGTCCTCTTTTTCAGTAGCTTAGTTACTTAAATATTGTCATCTCCAAAATACTGCTGATAAGGTCGCTAGCCTCATAACATGGAGACAAACAGGCAAGGCCACATACCTTGAACGGGTAAATTTCTCCACTGCTCCAAAAGCCCTTAAGCAATGGGTCATTTTCTTTTTTAAAAAGCCACTCAAAATAAAACAAGATAAAATACACTCAGGACAGATAGGTTGTACTAGGAAAACCATTATTCTTTTTAAAAAATTACCTGGGAGAGGGGGCACAAAAAGCAGTTCTTCACCACATGATTCCTATGGTGGTATACTGTGATGAATGCAGAGGTTAATGTTCTGCTCTCATCACAACTAGAGCCCTACAGCCCACAGACCGAATAATGTCTGTTACCAAGATTTATTTTTTTTAAAAAACTGTCTCTCCTTTGTCATTACTCAACATGGTAAAAAAGCCTCTCAAAGCTGTCAATCCCTGAAGCAGAGGTTAATTGACTCAGTTTTGCTTCCCCCTCCCCAAGGAGATGAGCAAAGGGGGAATCATTTAGCACTTTGTTATCTTATTTTCTCTATTTTGGCAACATTTCAGGAGCGTCTTTGTCCAGCAGCAACACTGCCCAAATGACAACATCAACTCGCCATCTCAGTGGGGTTTGCTTATCATCAAGAGAGGATCCCCCTCACCCATCTACCATTCTGCATCAGTCTGGTCCAGTGGTGGACACAGATCCTTGTGCTGTCTCCCCAGCCATGCCAGCTTCTTCTCGAAGAGGGGATTCCTCCTCAGCTTGCCCTCTTGATGTGACGGTGGTTTCTGGGGAGATGCTGTGTGGCCCCTCCAGGGGCATACACCCAGGGTGATTCTTACGAAAGTGCTGGTTGAGGATGGCCTGGAAGGGGAAACTCTTCCCACAGACGTGGCAATGAAAGGGCTTGTTGCCCGTGTGTTTCCGGATATGGTATTCCAGCTGATCCTTTCGGGTGTACTTCTTCCCACACATACGGCAAACAAAAGGTGTGATGCCCATGTGAAGACGCATGTGCCGGTCCAGGCTCCCCTTCTGGTTGAAGGATTTAGCACAATATATGCAGGTAAGACGTGGGTTGTAACGAAACCACCGTTCGGATACTTCCTGTTCACGAAGATATTCAACATAGCCACTAACTCCAACTATAGCAGAATCTTCCACCTAGAGCAAAAATATTATGGAGAAGGGCAAAAGACAATCAACAAGTTTGTATGAAAATAGGCTCCTTTGAATTGCAGTCAGAATTTCTTTCAATTTAAATATAAGGGACGCATAATGAGCACAGTGTGGATCTTGAAAAGGCTACATCCAGATCTGATCTCACGGCCAAACTGAATGCAACATAGGCATTCATATTTGTTTATTCCTAAGTTTGTCTTATTCATACATCAAGCTCACTGAGTCAGTTGGGAAGAAAAGTGTCTTCAGCAATAATGGGCAGTTACATAATGTTGCAAAATACATGGGATTCAATACTACCTATGCACAAGCCCTTTGATATTGAAATTAGCCAAACCTTTCCCCCACATAATTGAATATGAATGGAGTAGACACATGAACAGCAAACATGGCTTCTAGTTACAACCAATGTGCTTCTCAGTCATAAAGATTCCACTGAGTGAGAGTTTTGTAACCCATACAAATCAAGGTGGGCAACTGTAAGAGGTTAGGGGGCTGCACTGGACTCCCAGGGCAATTGGGAGGCTTCCCCACTTCTAAAAACTGTGTTGTTGTTTTTTTTTTGTGTGTGTGTGTGTGTGCCAGAAATGTCCTCCAATACCCCCTGGGTGATTTGGGACATTTTTGCCACCTGAGGGGTAGATGAAGAGGGTTGGACCATTCTAATCCCAGTAGAGGCGGTTTTTCTCTAAATGAGGAAATGATTGGAAGGTCAATTTTTAGTTAATTTATTGTTAGAAAAAGGTTTCTCTCAAAAATGTAGGAAATTCCCTCCATGATGCTTAGCAGGCATGTATGGGCAAAAAGTTTGGGTGTTATGTCCTCTGCAGAGCCCCGAGGGCCCCAGAACTTGCCTTCTGCAACACTTTGCCCACTGCAACTATAAACAAAATAAACATTTCTCTCTCTATGTTGTGTTTTACCATATGATATAAAAATAGCTGAAAATTTGGCAGTAAATTTGGAAAGTATGTTTGGACTAGTTGGAATCAAAATACAGGCTATAAAATCAGAAATTAACTCAGGTGAAGCTGGGCAATTTTGCTTGTACATGAATAAATATTAAAAAAATGGGGAATGTAAGATGAAAGAACCATACTTGATACTCAAGTCTTTTAGATGAAAAGGTTTACCTTCCTAGTAAACCTTACAGTAGTCCTCTAAACAGATAAACAGTGGGACCTTGGTATCCGCTGAGGTTTGGTTCCAGGACCCCCGTGGACCCCAAAATCCATGGATGCTCACATCCCATTAAATACAATGGCATAGTGAAATGGTGTCCCTTATAGAAAACGGCAAAAATCAAGATTTGCTTTGGGGAATTTGTATTATTTTTGAATATTTTTCAAGCCGAGGATGGTTCAATCCACGGGCAAAGAATCAGTGGATAGAGAGAGTCAAATGTAGATGAGTTGTATTTATTTGAAAAATGTACATTCTGATCATAATCTCAGAAGGTGTTGTGCATATCATGGTGCTAACAGTTCAGTACTGAGTAGGTCCAAATAGAATTCGATTACAAGCCTTCAATATCAATATCTATATCTATATATCTATCTATCTATATATAGATATCTCCCCAGGTTTTGTGAGTCCAAAAATAATAACCACATTTCCTTACTCCACAAGCTGCTGCTGAAAAAGATATGGAAAAGTACACAATGCCATTGGTATAGTTTTAAGTATGCTTTATTATATGTTTAATAAGGTGGACTGTCAACCTCTTGACAGTTGATGGAAGTCCTACGTTTCCTGTTAATATGTGTTTCTGCTCTACAAATAAATAAAATTTGATTAAAGGAAGCAGTGGTTCAATTACAGTTTAAGCAATAACAAATAACTCCTAAACATTCAATGTGTATACAATCCTCTGAATATGTTGCTATGACAGGGACAATCAGAGAATGGAGATAAAAGCTGAATATCATACCCTGGCTATATCATACCTTCTGACTTTTGCTCTCAGACAAGAGAGGTCTGTGGAAAAGTTCATCTCTGGCACGGATGCAAAAATCAGGAACATTTTGTCACTTGTTCTGACCAGCACTATTTCCAGGATAGGCAAACACAATGGTCCCTTCCCTTATATGAGGGATCCGTTCTGGACCCCTCTCACGTAAGAGAAGTTATGTGTATGCTCGAGCCCCAGTAAAAGAAAAGGGGCTCGTGCTCGCGACAGTGCGTACCATTACTCTTTCTAGCACAGCTTTCAGCATATGCACTGTATACCCATCTTTTCCATTAAGCCTCTGGCAAAACTGTAGCCCTTTGTGAACTAATAATACTTTTCAGATCACTTCATATGCATAATCTACTGGCAATTCTTATGAAGATTAATACTATTATATATGTGGGGTGTGTGTATGTACCCTCCTGTAACTTGTTGTTTTATGACAGCCCTATGAATTTCTTAGGCAAGGAATACTCAGAGTTGGTTTTGCCAGATCAGTCCTCTGAAATATAGCCCACAGCACATGGTATTCATTGGTAGTCTCCCAGCCAAGGACTAACCAGGGCTCAGCCTTTTTAGCTTCCAAGATCAGATGGGATCTGGTGCCCTTAAGTTATCTAGGCCCTGGTTATATATGGAGTACATTAATATATATTACTAGATTTAAAAACACAAACAGGAATAATTAAGTATTTTTGCTTGATTACAGCTATGCTCATTTTACTTACTTTCTTCCCTGTGTTTTTTTCTTTACTATGAGCCCTTTGAGAAAAAGTACCCGTTCACTCATTCTGCATAAATAGCCATGGATTAAATGATAATATCAGCAACTTTCTTTTATAATTTTATGATTTCACTCTGTACTTTTTGTTCTGATTCCTTCCCTCCCTGATTATAGGCATTCATGGTCTAATTATCATCTCATCACACATGCCATTTTGCTTTCTAGTTGTGTTCTTTTTCTTTTAGACTATTAGACTATGACCCTTAAGGCAGGCACAAATGGCAAACTGACTAGCCATTATGGCTAATAATACTAACAGAGCCCAAACAAGGGATGCCTACCTGAGAATTAGGTTGCTTAGGTTCATCCATCCGCCACGGAGATTCGCTTTTTGACCTGTACCGCTCAGTAACCACACTACCAGAAGGACTAAATCTGCAGATAATAAAAAGAGATGAATGGTTATTTGTGCAATATAATAATATTAGAATACAAAAATGGAAAATGACAGAATTTTCATTCTATTAGTAGCTAGAAACACACACAGAGAGAGCAAAATGTGAAATAGGATAAGGAAATTTGTTCTTGTGTTATCAGTGAAAGTAACCATCCAAGCAACTTCATTATTACAATCATACATCAGTCCAAACACAACAAAATCAGAATGTAGTGAAAATTAATTTTAAAAATGGCAGTTTAACAGTCAGCTTCTGAATCAAAAACCTAATGACATTTACTAGGGTTAGAGTAAGTTTCAATGGGACTGCCTCTTAGTGGAACATACTAGCATACAAAACTTGGCAATCTTTAACAGATTCTTTAGAGCAGTGGTCTTCAGTTTTTTTTAGGGCTATCAGTCCCTTTTCTCTTGGACAGCAACTCCAGTGCCCCCACGTCTATCCCAGGACAAGGAGAGTGGGGAGCTACCTTCTCATTACTATTGCTGCTTTGTGCAGCAGCCAGCAAGCCAATGACATTTTCCTCAGCTGTGCCCAGTTCACTACCACCACCTCCAGCTCTCAGGTGCAAATACTACACCACCACCACCAGCCCAGGCCAGCTCCTCCCTCTTGTCTGCACTGAGCTTACAGCAAAAGGAATGCTGGCTTGGCAGCTGCTCGGTTACTGCTCCCAGGGTGATCAGTTGCAAAGGGAGCAGTGACTGAGCAGTTGGTCAAGCAGCAATGAAGAAGCAACTTTGCCCAGTGATTCTAGAAGTTTTCCGTATGAATTCGCAGATGACCACTTGAAGAAATACTGTTACAGGTATGCAACCTGTCCTTCCCCCTCTCCCCCTTGAGTTCTTGTACTACTGATCTGGTTCTTTCTATAATAATTGGGCTATTATTTCCATCCTGCCCTTAAGAATACTGTACTGTCTCCCTCTCCCCTATCAATCAGATTACGGCTCTTCTAATCAGATTTTTGAGACTCTTGGCAAAAACGTTCCTGCCAACTGCTGTGAGGTGCAACCCATGGACTTGTCAGATGTTCATCCACCTCAAAATGCTGGCAAGAAGCCAAGCTGTTCTCAGCAGCACCATTTACAAAGCCAGTTATGCACCTCTGCTATTCTTTTCTCCCTTCCTGGACTGTGCTCTTCAACTGGGAAAAGAGATGAAATGATAATCTGTGCATCCAGGTGTTTCAACATCCTACCCAGAAGCACATAATCACTTATGGTAGTCTGAAGGTTATGCCTTGCAGTATCATTGGTACCCATGTGGACCAAAAATTAAGGAGTAAGGGTTGGTGAGCTTGAGAAGTCTTTTCAGCCTCCCCTTTACATTGTGGATTTTTGTCCCAAGGAGAGAGCACACCTCCCAAGACATCTAGTCAGGCCCACAAACCACTAGTTCTGTACCTCTCAGCAGGGAGTCCCCTGCTACCACCAAACGCCTCTTCACATGTAGAATCTAGCAAGGTCTTCTGCATGTTCCTTGAGTACTGCCACTTCTGCTCTTCCTTGTCATCTCTGATAAGGGAGAGAGCTTCAAATTGATTCTGTAGCTTCAAGCTCACAGAATGAATCCTGGTCCTTCTATTTCTATGTGTCACATTCCTCCAAGTGTCTACTGCTTGTGGATGGGAGATCACCTTCCAACATGCCCACCAGCTTGCACTTGCTGCAGTTACGGCTACCCACATCCACCAGCAAGAAGACAAAAACAGCTGTTGCAGGTGATGCAGCAGGCCCCTTGCCATACATATTAAGCAGTCTTAGAGAAGAAACTGAAAAATAAAACTCTGGTCCTCTCACTCAAATTTCTCCCACAAAATGTCCATGCAAATGCCTGTTAGCATAGCTTTTGTTCAATGTTTATTGAATTGATTGTGTGCACTTCAAGGCATGTGCTGCTGGCCTTCAAAGACTGAATGCAAAGAATAGAGGTAGCAGGTATATAGAGAGCAAGTTGCTCACAGATCCTCCTCCAATCAGGTGTGTGGCACAGCAGAGGTACCATTCCCTCAGACCTCTTCCCTCAGGAAGAGCACATGACCAAAAACAATAAAAAGCCCCCAACAAGACCCTTTAAAAAAGTGAAAAAGTAAAGGATGGTCCCTCAAACATAGTTCACAGCTCACCTTCTGCTCTCTACTCTGAACCAAAGAAGCAATGCTCTGCACCCCAGGGTTACATGAATTTTTCAAATGATGCCACCACTACTAGCGAGGAAGTGATTTTTTTGCAGACAAGTGAAGAGTGGAAGACACCACCACACAAATCAGTGAGACTGTGCAGTGGTTTTAAGGAACCCTGAAAAGATGTTTCATGCAACGTCATCCCCATGATGGTCCTATAAGTGCTGGTGTGTCAAGGTATTCCTTGTTAATGCTAGTTCCCTTTGTGCTTCTTGCATGTGAGTACTTCTGAAGATCCTCCTTTTTTCTCACCACCTCCCCCAGATCTGTCCACCAGCCCTAGGGAGCAGTACCACCCTCTTTAGGAACCACTGCTTAGGAGGAAATTGAAAAAAGGTACACAAGCTATCAGATTTGCCTGGGAACCTTTCCAGGATCAAATCTATAAATTGGGAATGAATATCCTTAAAATACAGGTAATATCACAGAACATAATCAATTGTTTCCACCATAATTGACCGGCAGGGACAGATACACTGTATATAAGGAATTCGTAAGCATCTCCCATCTAGTAGGACTATTGGTAAAAGGTTTAAATGGGCCAGAGTAAAAAAAAAATTGTAGTATTTAGGACAGGGGTCGGCAACCCCCGGCCCGCGGGCCAGATGCGGTCCATGGAGGCGGCAGGACCAGCCCCAGCCCGGTCCTGCCGCCGACACTGATGCCAAGGCCGACACCTCCTCCTGGGCAGAGGCTTGGGGTCGCAAGGGCCGAAAAGGAGCCCACGGAAGTGGCCTGCCGCCTCCGTGGGCTCCTCCCAAGGCCCTTGCGGCCCCAGGCCTCTCCCTCCGGAGGGAGGCCTAGGGCCGCAAGGGCCGAAAAAGAGCCTGTGGCCGCTTCCATGGGCTCCCCCTGGGCCCTTGCGGCCCCAGGCCTCTCCCCAGGAGGGAGGCCTGGGGCCGCACAGGCCAATAAGGGGCCTGCGGAAGCGGCCTGCCGCCTCCTGGGCTCCTCCACGTCACTTGGAGCCCTTTCAGCCGAAGGGAAGAGCCGAAGGGAAGGGCCTGGGACAGGTGCCCAAGCCCTTCCCTTCGGCCTCCCTCCCCTTCGGCCAAAAGGGCCCCTCAGAGCCCGTTCGGCCGAAGGAAGGGACTGAGGAGGAGAGGGCGGGCACACGTCTCCTCCTCCCCGCAGGGCTTCAGTGGAAGCTCCGCCCCCAGCGTGCAGCTCCACCCCCGGCACGCGGTCCCGCCCCCAGAGGGTGGAAGCTCCACTCCCCGGCTTTGCCCCCCCCCAGTTGTCTGAGGGACAGCAACCCAGCCCCCGGCTCAAAAAGGTTGCCTACCCTGATTTAGGATTTTCCAGAGTTTAAAGAAAATCAGCCAAAACAAAGTTTGTGCCATAGTTACATGCTGAAGGCTAGCACTCTTGTTCTATCTTCCCACAAGACTCTGCTAGATTGTTATTCTAGCTAGATTGTTATTCTGACTTTAGGGAGTCCCAAGTACAACAAAGCTGAATGGGAGGATCCATGCTGTTGTAATTTCAGCTTAAAGCCCTTAACCAGGCAGAGGAAAAATGGTAAATTAGAATGCGGGAGAGGGGGCTAAAACAGAAGGAGTAAAATTCAGCTTCAGTCAATGTCTGATTGTGTAAATTGTTCATGTGCTTCAAGTGGGACAATTCCACACCTCACTCTGAACAAGACATTTGGAAGGCAATGTGTTCACTAATGATGACACACAGGAATTGGGCTTGTACCACCTACAAGGGCTTCAAGTATTTATAAATGCACAGCTAAGATTCATTGAGATATTACTTTGTCCTGGGATGCATTTATTGCAGAAGGTATGTGTGAACCTCCTTTGGTGAAAAAGAAACTGAGCTTGGAGCCAACAGTCTTTTGGGCATTCCCAATCGCATGTACAGATTGTGCTCTCCATGCCCCATAATCTGAACTGTATTATGTAATACTGTACCCATTAATCTGCTACCTACACTGATTATAGTATTTCTTTTAGAAGAAATAGAAGAGGAAACCCTACTTCTTTTAGAAGAAAACAAGAATTTTGATTTCTAGGCTAGTATATCTAGTGATTGGAAGACTGAGAAAACAGAAAATAAAAGGATAAATAGGTCAAAACCACTGTTTGTCTGCTTAATGAAAGCCATAGATTGGGTTCTAGCCAGAGACTGAAAAGGTTACATTTTGGGGGCCACAGCTTCAAGATCCTCCTAGTCAACAGGACTGGACATGTGAGATAAGGAAACAGACATCTTGGCTGGAGGATTCAGGGAGTCATAAGACAAAAAAGAAACATTTCCAACCATTGGTTCACGATTAGGGCAAACCATGAATTGGCACAATGCTAAAATTGAAAGGATGCAACTGGAAATGGCCTCTTAGCTATGGAATGCTCTTCCCTTTGCAATCTACTTAACCGAATACATCTATCAGAAGCACTGTGCAACTTATTTGGCTGGATGAAATTACCTAAGGTTTTTAGCATATTTCATATTTTCTGTTCAAATCCTTACTTGAGTTCAGAATAGGATAAACTGGAATCAACAGCTAGTTTAGACCAAATGCAGAGAAGAGATAATAAATACAGGTATACCTCAGTGAACAAAGCAGATTAACAGAAAGTTTGATGCCAGAAGTAGAAATACACAAAGAAAGACATTGTGAACTTTCTGGGAGAAAGCTTCTTCCAAAATATATCCAGTGGTGATTTTTCCTTTCTCCAACTTTTCTTAGCATTTCCATTTTGGTTGTCAGATCTATGGTATTTAAACATGCTGCAAGAAGAGGGTGAGGCAGGTATATCTGTTTTCCCATTTCTCCCTATTTTGCTATTCATGCATGCTCACTAAAGTATTCGGGAGGCAGCTGCTGTTTACTTTGCCTTATGTAGGCAGGAACATAGCTACAGCAGAATCAACTAAAGCAGATTCCCAGTCTCTCACAGCTCAAGCTTTACTGCATTATTTAATGCAAACTCACTGCTGCAACTTGATATCAAAAGTATTTTTCAGACCTCCACCATCTCACCAATGCTGCCAAAATTATAATACTAGGCGGAAGACAAGGAGGAAAAATGGAGCTGGGCAAATGTGAAAAGACTTTGTAAAAAGCAGTTTCTTTGTCATAGGCTTTATTAACCGAGGTATACCTGTAATTACAAGTGCTATGAAGACCAAAAGATTATGAGAAGCAACATGAAAACATTTTAGACTGTATATAAAATGTCATATTCTAATCACAGAAACTGTTTGGAATAAAAAAAAACTAGTGATCTGTCAGGACCATTGATTCTGACAAAAAAAAAACAAAAACAAATTTGGCTTCTTTTAACCAATAATAATAATTTAGGACAGCCTTCCTAAACAGTGCCCTACAGCTTTTTTAGCCTACAAAATCCAGTCATTCTTGTCCCTTGGCCATTTAAGGGCTAACAGGAGCTACAGTCTAAAACATCTGGACAGAAGGTTGGGAAGGCTATCTCAGGGGGCAGACTAGACAAACCTCTACCAGGGTAGAACAAGTTCCACTTTAAATGAGTAATCCTCTGTTTGAGGAATGGAATCCTATTACCACATGCTAATGCTAGAGGGCTCTGATCAGCTCATCATTTCAGCACTGTGTGTTGCTAATCCTTTGCAAACTCCAACCTTGCAGGCAGGAATCATGGCTGAACTATGTTGCTTGTAGCTTCTGTACCTAGAACATTCCTGAATCATTTTAAAAGTCATCATTGTAAAAATATGACTACTACCAATAATCTTCATATTATGAGCCAGTGTGGTAGAGCGATTTGAGCACTGGACTAGGACACAGGGAGATCAGGGTTCAAATCCCCACTCAAGCATGGAAACCCACTGGGTGACCTTGGGCATATCAAACTCCTTCTGAACAAGTTCTGATAGATTTGTTTTAGCATCACCATAGGTCAGAAATGTGCAACAATAACAACAACAATAGTAAAAATAACACCAGACAGTCTTACCTGTCAATCTCAGTACTGGTGGGCCTGGCCACTTTTGCTCCTGATGAGCCTAAGGTATAACTTTCCTGCCCCAATGATCCATGCTCCGTAGTATCAATCACCATGGCTGTAACCTCCTCAGCGCTGCTCCCATCTTCTCCAGAAGGCTGATTTTCTGTTCCGAGCCACTCCTCCAAGTTCTCGGTTTTGATTCGTACTGCTCCAAGGACCTTGACGTCATCATCACCCTGCCCACCATGGTCTGCCACTCCAGTCTCCACATACCACTGCCCTGCCCTGTTAATCCTCAGTATGGGTTCCCTGCTCTCTGCATCTGAGCTCTGTTCAATTATTTGAGGGCTTGTTGACTCCTCAGGAGGACTAAGTTCCCGAATATCCAGCACTGTGCTGACCTGGCCCATACGGCTTCCTTTTGGAGTGCTGTGGTGTGGACTCAGAGAGCGATTCATAGATGGCGAAGCCCGATGAGAATCTGGAGGTCTTTCTTGATGCTTTCCTCTTGTTTGGGTCAATTCTGCTTCAACTTCAGCCACATTAATTTTAAAATGAATGCCCTCCAAGATCTGTGTACACTTGTCTATAATATGTTGCATCTGCAGAAAACTGGCTGCCGTCAAGTAGCTTATAATATCAGCTAATTGGAGACATATTCGCCCTGTGTAGCAAAAAGACAGAAGCTGCTCGAACACAGTGGGGCTTTTGATGACAGAGATAGAGACTGTGTTCATTTCATTGAGTGACATGTGGTCCCGAAAGTAAGGCGAGCTAGCAGCCAGCACAACTTTGTGGGCCCTGAAGGCTTGGCCCTGAACATTGACCACAATGTCACACAGCCTGCCCTGCATGCGCAGCTGATTGAGGTGGCTCAGAACAGAATTGCTGAAGTCAGGAATCTCCAACTGTATGTTTCCACTTTTCTCCATGACGGCTCCAGTTGCAGGTGGAGCAACCCTAATAAATGGAAATGTCAAGACAAGTGGCATTAGAAAAGATTTCTCTTTGTATTTGATTTCATACTACATGAAGAAGATAATGAGGGTCCCAAAACAGTCATTTCTAACACAAGAAACTTTAATCGAGTTCCCATAGAGAATTTGCTACTCAAATTCGATTACTTGAAACAACTATAAAGAACACTTATAAAGCAATCAAAACTGGTACAGTATTTATGTATTACACCTGATTCAGAGATAACATTTACAATTTAAAGCTTCCTTACTCTCAAGTATTCATTTAACAATTACACGTCTACTATGTAAACTGTAATTTTAATTCTACCTCTAGGTATTCTCTTTTCAAGCACATTTATTTAACAGGTAATCAGCATCTTCTATTTAATTCTCTATGCGTCCCTGTTGCTGTTATTCTTGTGTGCCTTCAAGTATTTTCTGAGTAATGGTGACTCTAAGATTAACCTATTTCTGGGATTTTCCTCACCAATATCATCTCCTGCTCCAACTTTACTAATAGGATGATATGTACACAAGAACAAATCTCAATAATTCTCAAAGCTCAATGGCTCTTCTTTTACTATTCAACTCATTTCTAACAAATGACATGTACAAAAACATCTAGGTGGATGATCATAAGGGGCACTAAAAGGACTCAGAATAAAGCTTGCCACGGCTGAAATAACACAGATTAGTCCAACATGCTGCAAGCACAAAACATAAGCTATACACTAGTTAATTAAACAGAGGGAACATTATTTCATGATCTGTAGAGATTTTCTAGCAGTTAATGGGAGGGGAAGACATTGTGTATACATGTCATAACGTACTCTGGGAAGAGAATGGAAATAACAAACTCCTCAGCTCTACTACGTTAAAGTTCTTCAGAGTTGGCATTCAAATTCTACATTTGCACATACCTTAAGATAATTTTTGTTCTATTTCCTCCTTTCATAACATACTCTAAACATAGCCCTGAGTACCCAGACTGTTGGGGGCTAATTAGCTTACTTGCTGTTCACCGCTATGATCTTTGGAATAGCGGTATATAAATAAAACATATTATTATTATTATTATTATTATTATTATTATTATTATACTTTGAAAATAAAATGTGGCACATTTCCCTTGGTGTTCAAGTGTGTTCCTGGTTTCTAAACTTGATTAAGGCCACAGGTAGTACAAGAATACAACAGTACACTTTGTTTAACAATAGAGAAACTCTTCAATTTGCTTTACTATGTTGTATAGTAACGTTATCTATCTGAAATCGTGTTCCATGATACTAATTATCTGATTATAATGCATTTGTTGCCATCTATACTAATTCTGCTAAGCCAGTACTTCCAGAAATAGTCTCTCAAAAGATGGGGGGTTGACTTGGGGTTTATTTCAGAATAATGTAAAGATATTATGGTTATGTTAACCAGCTAGAATAGGGACTTTGATAAGAACATTGGCAATCATTTGCCACATTTTGCAATGTGCACTGAGCTTGAACCTGCTTTATGCTACCATTGTACTATATTGTGTGTCAGGGTCCAAAACACACTACAGAAATAATCTAGTTTGAGACCACTTTAACTGCCTTGGCTCAGTGCTAGGGAATCCTGGGAACTGTAGTTTATTGTGGAACCAGAATTCTCTGACAGAGAAGGCTAAAATGTCTCACAAAACTTCAGCTCGCAGAATTCCCTAGCATTAAGCCAGTTTTAAAGCAGTCTCAAACTGGATTATTTCTGTAGTGTGTTTTAGACCAGTCTTCCAGAGTCTATCTGAAATTCCCAAGGGATGTATTTTTTACTTCTCATTGCTTATGTCTCTTTTTACTTTACTCAGACAGCCAAAATAAAGCTGCTTCAAGTCACAGTGGAGGTATGGTGTTTCAATGATGTATGCGTCCTAAGTCCAGAAGCCACCCAAGCCATGCTCCTCTGGAGTGGCTTTGGTGTGGTTCTGGACTCTTAGGACCATGCATCATTGAACACCATACTTCCACTGTGACTCGAAGCAGCTTTATTTTGGCTGTCTGTACAGGGCCTTTCTCTTGTGAATAATGGAAAGAGCGGAGTTTGGGCAGGTTTAGTTTATCATGAAATGGTTCAGAAGGCTTACCCCTATGAAATATGTTATTTTATTAGTCCCATGCTGTTGGGCATTTTTTTTCCCTTTTTTGGTGTTTGATCCCCATTTCTGTTGGTACATCTATGTACTTTTAAGGATGTGTTCATGCTACTCAATTTATAATTCTTTAAAATAATATAATAATATAATATAATAATAATAATAGGATTTACTTATATACCGCCAATCACTGGGAATCCGAGCGGTTTACAACAGAGGGGATAATAGACGGTTCCGCCCTCAGGCTTACAATCTAAAAGACACGACCAAAAGGAGAAGAAATGGTGAGGGGGGGGGAGGAGGATCAGGTCCAGCATTTCTTCTCTCCCTCTGAGGCCTGGACCAAGGCAGATGGACGGGGGGGCTCTTCTACTTCAGGCTAGCCTGATGGAGCGTGGCTGCCTCTTCTAGCTATTAGGCTAGCCTCCTGGGAGCTGGGCCAGCCTATTCACCCTCCCGGCCGAAGGATGAACAGTTATGGAAGGAGGAGTCTTCTATAATATAACTTATAATCTCTCCAATGCACAGAAACATGTACTGAAATCTGAGGAAGTAGGCTCACTTCTATGAAAGCAATGCTTCCAACGTCTTCTTTCAGTTTAGTCTCTGCTGCAGTGAATGAATGACAATCTACCAAGTGTGTTTGTGTGGGGGGGGGTGGGAGTCGAAGAAAAGAAAGTGCAGAAGGTACACCAAGTTTGTGGGATGGGGAACAACTGTGATTATATACTTGATTTCATGCGTGGAAGAGAGAATCTCACTTCAGCAGCAAATCCACTGATTTTGAAAGGGCCTAGAAAGAAAGGATTTAACCCATCACATTTTGAAAAGGAGCATAGGTTATGCCTTTCCTAATTACTTTAAGAGATGGCAAACCAAATTTCTCAAGACATATGGGATCACAACCCCAGTTCTTCCTCTCCCCAACTGGGTGAGAAGGGCCAAGATTCTCACACCCCATTCTTTCACTGTCGCCAGTTTGCCCCTGGATGCCTTTTCAACCCTGTATATACTGTACAAGCAGAGCAAGGCTAATGCAATCCCTCTTGGAGCAACTTCACATTTGATTGAACCTTCTTGTGAGAATACAGTACCACCACAGGACTGCTCAGGACACAGAAATTAGCAAGACTTTCTTTTACTTATTGTAGTGATCCAGCATTTAGAGTTTTATTGTTTATTCTGTGAGACTCCAACTTCGCATTTTCATTAGGACTGCAATCCTACACATATGTTCTTAAAACTAAGCTCCAGTGACTTCAGTAGTCCTTACTCTCAGGTTAATGTATCCAGTTTTCCAGCCTAAGGGAGACATCCTAAAAGGCCACTGGAAAACATCAATTCCCGTAAAACAAAAATGTGTTTCCCCAGGTGTATCTATTTTAAGAGTCAATCTACCTGCTGGAGATGTTGCTAAGAATGCTAAACACACCCCACAGACTGACTGATGTTTATCCTCACAACAATCCAGTGAGGTAGATTAAGTCGACAGGCTGTAGTTAGTTTATGGGGAAGCGGAGATGCCACCCTGATATCCTGGCATAGTGGACGTGGCAGTGAACAGCCAGCTCATGCAAGTGATCCTAGACCTGAGCAAGAGCTGCATAATTTTGACAGGATCTAGTAAAGGGATATACATTTTTGGCTTCCAAAATATGTATCACTACAGTGGACCCTTGTTATTAGCTGGGGTTTGGTTCCAAGGTCCCCCGTGAATAACAAAATCCGTGGATGCTCAAGTCCCATTAACTATAATGACATAGAAAATGGTGTCCCTTATAAAAAAGGGAAAATCAAGGTTTGATATTTGAAATTTATACTTTTTTTGAACATTTTCAAACCGTATATGTTTGAATCCGTGTATAAAAAATCCATGTATAAGAAGGGCCGACTGTACAAAGCTGTTATAAGGTGAACTAAAAAAGCCAGGAGTTATGGAAGTGAATAGCTGCATGTATACTAGTACGTAGAGATGTTGTAGCACCTTTGAGAGTCAAGCACCAAGAAAGAAGTTGGCAGCATGAGCCTTCCTAGGCTTCAGTCTACTTCCACCAAATGCATCTGAGGAAGTAGACTGAAGTCTAGGAAAGCTCATGCCTTCAATTTCTTTCAGTGAGTCTCAAAGGTGCTACAAGATCTCTCTCTACATTATCATTATCATTATTATATCCAACTGTATCTGAGGAGGTAGATTGAAGGCGTGTCTCAAAGGTGCTACAAGATCTCTCTACAGACTGATGCTACAGACTAACACAGCTATATCTTTTATTATTATTATATTATTATTATATCTTTTATTATATTATTATTAACCCTCCCCTCCCATTTGGATCGATGCAGTGGCCCTTCCACCTTCACTGGGGTCAGGGCCACAAAACCCCAGTCAATGTGGAAATAAAACCAACACTGTCTTTAACCTCTAGGTTCCCCATCGCAGGAGGAGCTAGAGATTCCTAGAGCCCAGATATGCTGCATCCACACTGGAGAGATTGCCCGGTTGGGTACCGCTTTGACTCTTCCTGTGGCTCCTTGCTAGGGAATTCTGGGAGTTGGAGTTTGTTGTGGGGTTCAGAGAGGAGGCCCACAACAAACTCCAACTCCCAGAATTCCCTAGCCTTGAGCCACAGAAAGAGTCCAAGCGGCACCCAACCGGGCAATCTCTCCAGTGTGGATGCATCCCTTGTCAGTAGTCAGTGAGGGATCAGGGAAGGGTCAGCCTCCATTGCTAAGACGCAGGGACCAGGAGAAGCCCACTCCCTTCTCTCTCTCTGTCTTCTTGGAGGGGAGCTTCCAGTTCCCCCACATTAGGCCCTCTCCTGGGGCTCGCAGGAGGCCAGGAGAGGCGGACTCTTCCTCCTCCGCCACCGCCTCGCCTTCCTTTTCCCGAAGGACCCAAAGACACCCTCTACCTACCTCCAGGGGGGGTGGGACGAGCCCGAACACTCTTCCGGAAGCGAAACCCCCCAGAAGAGCCACGCCCCGGAAGGACATCCTGTCCCCCCTCCTTTCTTCCTCGACTGTGACTAGCTTTCCTTCCCCCCGTCCCTCGGCCCAACGGGGCTTTTGCGTCAGGTAGCCACGCCCACTAAGGGGGGAGGGCGTGGTGGGAACCGGCAGCCAGGGACCTTCAGGGGGCGGGGCGGGACACCTCGGTGGGCGGAGACATTATCCCTTAGGAGCGGCGCGAGGGTATGCAAAGTAGATCACGTGATTGGGGTGGAGCCTCGCGGGGCTATATAAATCAGGCGGCTCCGCCTGCTTCTTTCTTTCCGAGCCGCCGCGCGTGGTGTCCTATATCGATGAGGAAGCTGTAGTGAGTTACTAAGGGACTGCAGTGGGGGTTTTCTAAAGTAATGATGGGCCAGTTAATTCGGGTGCGGTGCGCGGGGGCTGGAGCCGGGGTTTTTCCCCGCGGATGACTGGGAGGAGGGCGGATGGAGGCGGATGCCGGCGGGCCTCTAGGCCTCTCTGGGGCGCCTGGGCCTGGTAGGGACGGCCCTGGAGGGACAGGCTTCGGGCTTCAGGGAGGGGAATGAGGAGGAGGCGGAGGCGAGAGCGAGCCCTTTGGCAACTCACCTGGGGAACCGAAACGGACCGCGATTGGGCGCTGCGTGTCTTTGGCTGCATCCGCACTGCAGAAGTCATCCGGTTTGACCTGCTTTTTGCAATGCGCTTCTCCATATAGATGCGTATCTATATGTATATCTATCTATCTCGCCTCTGTGCAACAAGTTAAAACAGGAGAAGCCCCTATCAACCCCCAGTCCCCCCACCCCCCAAAATAACGATTAAGCGGTACAGAATTACTAGCTTACAGTTGTAAACCGCTTAGACACTGTTAGTTCAGTATGAAGCGGCATATAAATGAAGCTGTTTGTTGTTTTGTTTTTGGATTGAAACAAGCTTTAAAACAAGCATTCAGACCAGGCAGTGGTTATAGCAGAGTGCAGGGGATAAGAAGCCTAGGCCACAGTGGAGAACATGGGGAGAAATCTGCAGCAGTTTGGGATTGTTCTCAGGCTGAAGAAGGAATGTGTGCCATAGTATCCTTGAGATGGAAGAGACTGAAGGGCCATCCAGTCCAACCCCCTTCTGCCATGCAGGAAATCCCAATCAAAGCATCCCCATTGAGAGATGGCCATCCAGCCTCTGTTTAAAGACCTCCGAGGAAGGAGACTCTATTATACTCCGAGGAAGGAGTTTGTTCCACTGTTGTACAGCCCTTACTTACTGTCAGGAAGTCCCTCCTAATGTTGAGGTGGAATCTCTTTTTCTGCAGCTTGCACCCATTGCTCCAGGTCCTAGTCTCTGAAGCAGCAGAAAACAAGCTTTCTCCCTCTTCAATATGGCATGCTTTCAAATACTTAAACAGTGCTATCGTTTGCTGCCTAGGGATTTTGTGGGAGGCTCCCTTAAGGGACTGCAGCTTCCCATTTCTCTCTTTTCCTAAAGCAAGAGTCCTAGCTTTTGTTGCGGAATTGACAAGGGAAATTGAGGAACAGCACACAATTTGGGTGGCTTTCAGCTGCATACAGAAGAGTGCTGTGTCATATTCCGGAAAACAGTTTTGGCTTTTTGCAGACAAGGTCTTAACCACTTTAACAAATCAGGGTCAGGGATTCTGGGAGTCGGGAGTCCACAACATTTGGAGGAACAGAGCTTGGGAACCAAAGATATCAATAAGATTTCTAGTTATGGGTTTAAGCATATTATATAGTATTACATAATGGAGACAAATCTCTCTGCTTGAGATGCCATTTAAGATGCGTGTACCCTTTCTGTGCCTGCGTGTGATGATAAATGATGTTGGTAGGGACATCTGATAACATGATGAATACCAACATCTCTGAGCAGGTTTGGGTGTATAATAGATGGCTGATGAAGGACTTGAGTTGCCCCCACATTGTTCAACAAGAGCCTCAGTGTTAGCCTAGGGTATAAGTTGGCTGCTTGGCCTAATTGATGAAGCTTCCAGTGTTATATCACTTTTGAATACCAGTGCTAGAAAGATTAGATTTTGGTCTTGCTGGCAGATGGATTCTTAACTCTCCCAGCTTAGCAAAACCTTTTTACAAATAGGATTCTTGAAGTAGAAGATGAATCTTCAAAACAACAGTCAAGGGGCCAAGGAAATGCTACTATAGGTATAGCTATGACCTTGGTTTGAGAATACTGTTTGTGCTCTGCAGAAGAGGCAAGATTATGATATTGTGGTGCAATGAAATACAAATACCAAATGCTGCAGGCAATATTTCAGAGGAAGGAGCTGGCAAAACCACCTCTTGAGTATTTGCCTAACAACCCTATGAAGCTCATGGGGTCACCATAAGTGAACAGGCAACTTGAAGGCACAAGTGCACACACAAAATTGTACTGCCTTCAAATGAAGTGTATTACAGTGGTACCTCGGGATACGAAATACCCAGGTTACGAAATTTTCGGGATACGAAAAAATCCCATAGGGAATTATTGTTCCGGGTTACGAATGTTTTTTCAGGTTACGAAAAAACTTTTGGTGCTTTTCGGCGCTATTTTACACGGAATCGCGGCTTTTCCCCATTAGCGCCTATGGCAATTCGGCTTACGAAGGCTTTTCGGGTTACGAAAGCGGCCGCGGAACGAATTACTTTCATAACCCGAGGCACCACTGTATATGGAATTGATGAAGGTTGTCTTTAACTTGTGCTTCTGAATTTATGCACTGCAAGGGCAAGTCTTAAAGTAAATGAGGCTGTGGTTTTTTCCATGAAGTAAAGGAGCAGGTATTAGTCTTCATGCTGCAAAAATGGCCGTTTGTAATCGAAGGCTTGCAGAGATACAAATGGTAAAAAGCACATTTGAGGGAATGGAGACAACCCAGTGAGAGCAGCAGAAAAGAAGCATTGAATCAGTTGGAGGAAAACCTATTAGAGAGGAGTGGAATTGAATGGAGTAGTGAATCTGAGGAAACAGTGCAGTGTTCGCCTGAACACAAACACTTAACCAGTATTGTTTCAAAGAGAAAAAAATATAGGAACTGAACAGTTTACAGTATTTCTATAGTTTTACGAAATGCTTTTTCTCCTCAGAGTGCAAATTAGAATGAAACTAATATGTAGAAAACCTGTATTCTAATTTTCTCCTGTGGTTATAGAGCTGTTCTGATGCCACTGGAATGTATTCCAATGGTTCCACTGCAGGTTCATTGTGGCTGAGGCTCCCTTGGATTTCCATTTAAAATAACTTTTGTTGTAAAGTAGTCCCTGCTGTCTGAAAATGTTCTCTTTTCTTTATAGGGTCAGAAGATCATGACTGCACTATCCCTTTTTAGATGGAAAAGAACATTGTTGAAGTCATTCCAAAATGCTTACTTAAATTAGGGGTAAGCAGAAGGTATGTTGGATTTACTGATAGATTTCTGGGGCACTTTGAATAAACGGGAAGTAGATTTTGTGTGGAATGACTGAGCTCCAGTTTCCTTGCTCAAAACAAATCCTTGGCTTCAGAAAATGTTTGGGTTTGTACCTTGTACCAGGCTGTGGTTGGTGGATCTTGGGGTCCCAGCAAGAAGAAAAGTAGCTCTTGCAAATCTGAAGTCTGCCTGCCCCTTAATGTAAGAGAAATAATAACTTATGTTGTGCTGCAATGATGACACTTATTTGCTACTCTTGAACAGGAGAATGATGAGAATATTTAACCACCTTTATTTTAAACTGAGGCACAATTAATGATTTTAGAAGGGCTCTCTTTTCTAATCCTTTTTCTGCAGATTTTGTAAGCCACTACTTTCTTTACAGGGTTTGACAGAAGGACTCGGTGCTAATAGGATGAAATACTGGTAAGGTTCTTCCAAACTACTGTGTAGTATTTATCTGATGGATGTAAATTCTAAAAGTAAGGGATGGACTATTGATTAGTGAGTTTTATAAATTGACTGTACAAAGTCTTCATAGAAACAGATTTTCCCCTGCAGTTGTGTATCCAAGATTAAATTGGATGGTACTACATAGTTAGCACCATCAAATATAGCTCATAAAGGATGTGTGTGATGACAACATAGTTCAGCAGATAATCTGTGATGAATACTGATGTCTTTCGCTCCTATCTGATGCATCCTTTTTGAATTCAGTTTGTCTGCCATGAGGGTCTTGCTTTTTATGGCTGCCCAATACTAGTATATTTTAATTTTATAATGTGTGTATGACATTCATGAGCAAATACACAGATAAGGAACTGCCCCTCAAGGCAGTCCATTTTATTATCAACTCTTGATGTCAGGAAGCTCTTACTAATTTTAAGTAGTGTTTCACACCCTCTGTTTCTTTTTACAGAAAACCTATGTGTAATTTGGCTGATCTGCTGTGTGACAGATTCCAACATGTCTATCAACAGGTACTATCAGTTTGCTTTGGATGACCAAAACACGTGTTACTGAAAGAAAAATGAATGTGGTGATGTTAGAAGAGTGCTTGTACTAAATGTGTGCAACTCCGTTACACAAATTGGACTTACTTTGAAGGAAGTGGGAGATGATGAATGTCAAGGCCCTTCTGTCTCCACTAGATGCTCTTCATCCACCATTGTCATATTGTACTTTTTGTGATTTAGCTGCCAACTGAGTAGAACAATCTTTTGAGTTCACCTGCACCCATCAGTCTTGGCATTTTTGATGAAAGGACACTGATCTGATTTTTGTGCAAGTTCCTATGAAAATACATAGTAGCTGTGAATCATCCTCTACCTCTAAGTTTGAAGCTCTCCTTCATTTAACCTTTGTATTAACAGAGTAGCTCCTCTCTAAAATTTGTTGTTTTTACTTGTGATAGACTAATACTGTAGTGGGAAACGTGGCATTATTAAAGTCTGCTGTACATGATGCTGAATCAGGTCACTGAGTCCAATGAGGATAAAGAATCAATACTGATACAGTAGACTACTGTAGTATTTTTTAAAAAGCTGAAATTGTGTAGTACTAAAAGCAGGTATTGTCTCTTCTACAGGTCTTCATGTACCAACCAGGTTGACATGGACAGATAAGCTGAAGCAGAGAAAGGCAAGTTAAAAGTTACAGGAAGGTTACTTACAGGAAGTCAGTTCAGGTTATCATACTTAGCAAAGTGGTGAAACCTTCTATAAGAGGTTGTGGAACTGTTTCTAAAGGCTGCATCTGGTGATGCTTTAATTCAGAGATGACCAACTGCATCTTCAACTATTTCTTTCTGAATGATGGGGTCTTTCAGTGTACAACTATAAACAGAAATGTGAGCAACACGGCCTCCTTTAGGTCAGGCCTCAGAAAACTGAGTAAGGCACCTGCATTATGGTGGCTTGTTATGCTTGAAGGTGACTCACAAACTGCGGAAACATTCTTCAGTCTGTTTTGCTTAGTATTTAAATGCAAGCAGCTGGTGTGATGAGAAGCCAATAGAACTGACTTAAATAATGGAGGTTTTAATTAGCTCTACCTGACTGTAAGCATATGCTTGCATTTCCCCCCTATTTTATAACTAGTTTTCCCTAGGCTATCCTTAAAACCTTGCTTTTTTCCAGGATTAGCTCAACACTGAAGAACTATTTGTATGGTCAGAACTACTGTTAATGGTAAGTCACTAGGGAGAATCTACCTGAGTGAAAAGCACGTAGTTGGGATACTGTGTCAGTGACGTTTTGTGAGAATCTAAGTAGTAGTTACGGTGGATGGCCACTAATTCCGAAGTATTCCTGCCAGCAATGTTTTAACTGATCATGGCAGTTGATTATATACATGGTAAAAGTCAGCTTCAATATTAGGCATATAAAGGAAAACACCTGGATGGAGAAGAGCAGAATATAAATGTTTGACTAATTTTTTTAGAGATATTCCTTGGGTTTGTGCACATTCCTAAGATTTGCTTAAGTTTTTAGAGATATTCCTTGGGTTTGTGCACATTCCTAAGATTTGCTTAAGTTTATTTAGTTAACAGCTCTGTGTCTGCCTAGATACCTACCCTAGAAAGACTGCCTAGAAGTCTTTAAGCACTGAAGAATTCAAGAAGCATTCTGTAGATTGTGTAACTATCACATTGGATTACTGTACCTGTATTTGTAGAATTTGCTAAGGAGTGTTAAGAGTAAAGCCAGCAGGGTTTAAAATGATGATTAAATGTCTGACCTGAAATCCTATGTGGATTAATTGTACTGAAAACCCTGTAAAAGTTTGGGTTTTTTTTTACACCATTGAATTCTTAAATTGTTTAATGATGTGCATGTGAAATGGAAACTAATTTGGTAACTCTTACTTAGGTCCTGACTCCGGAACTACCAACTTGGGTAAGACCTCATTTTTTAATTTCTGTTCTTTAGAGGTGAATTATTCAGAGCTATTTATAACACACAATTTGTAACCAATGATGAAATTAAATTCCGCCATATGAATGCTCGTGAAATTAACACAATTCCGTTCCATTTACTGAGGTTACTTAAATTGTCTCCAAAGTTTGTATAGTGCAGTGATTTGCTTTCTAATCTAAGCACTTGTATTTATGGCAGTAAATTGAAGTGTGAAATTCTGTAATGCCAACTTAAAAGAACATGTTGTATTTTTATAACACGTTTTTTTTCTCTTTAAATTACTAATAGGCACTGCAGTGTTAAGTTGCCTGTTGAGAGGTTAGTAAGATATGTAACCTTAATTTCACCCTGTGCGTTTGAATGTTTTTTCTACATATATTCTGTATCACTTTTGTTGCCTTTGTGGACTTGAATCAGAAAGGGAGCATTTAAATATTGAAATAAAAGTAGAAAATAAAGCACATTTTATAAGAACTTAGGTTACATTATTGGTGTTTCCATCTTCAAGGAGTTTCTCCAAACATTCTGTCAGCTGAAGTAAACTACTGTGGTAGATGGACCAGTAGTCCCCTCCCGTCTAGTAAAATACACCAAAAAATAACCCTGTGCACGCTAAAGGAAAAAGCCAATGATGTTTTAAGAGTAGTGGACAGAACAGATTTCTGAAAACATTGTACTGAGGCTTTTGTGGAAAAATGCTTCCTGTAGCTGGCCAGAAAAATGTCACAATTTGTTCTGGGTGTGTCATGGTACAGCGCTGTGTAAATTTACAGCGCTTTCTAAATAAACAATAATAATATATGACAGATTGAAATCATCAACTGTAGAAAGGAGTGAAATGAGAATATACAGGGCAAAGGTCTCTTCATGCATATCATATGTTCGCTTGAATGAAGGCATTTGTGAATTTAGATGAGAAATTTGGAATTGAGTCTGATACATTAACAATTAACTAAGGCCCTTTGTTTAGTTGCAGTGGAAACCAATGAAGACAGACTGGTATTAATCTCTCAAACTATTGATGAATGGAGCTCCAAATATGCAGGTCACATTATGGGTGCTGTACCACTGAGCCTCTCTCTGCCCCATTGAGGTAAAGAAATTTTGTACCTGAGCCTGGTGACTGTTTCCCAGAATGCTAGTACAATGTCTTGCCATGTTAATCTGTTTCAGCATATATATAAAAAACAAATCCTGTAGTTCAGAGGTGCTGCATCTGATCAAGTAGACCAGGGGTAGGCAACCTGTGGCCCGTGGGCCGGATGTGGCCCGGCAAGGCCTTGGGACTGGCCCCCGCCCGGTCCTGCCGCCGATTGCTGCCGGAGCCTTTGGCCTCTCATGCGAGGGCGTGGGGCCTTTGGCCTATCAGGAGGAGGTAGGCAAGCGGCGGGCAAGGGGGGCAATTGTCTATAGAAGCCTCAGAAATATGCATTTATATTAACATTTTTTAAAAAATCAGCAATTTTTTTCGCGTGTCCTCCATTTTTATAAAAAAAGTGCCCTCCATTTGAAAATTTTGTCCTGCATTTGTCCCAGTTTATTTATTTATTTCATTTTTTTTTAATAAAAATATTTAATTATTTATTTTTTGGCTTCAGCCCCCCAGTTGTCTGAGGGACAGCAACCCGGCCCCCGGCTCAAAAAGGTTGCCTACCCCTGAAGTAGACTGTAGCTCACAAAAGTTTGTGCTAGAAATTTATTCTCACTCTGAAAGGTCCTTTATATCATATCTGTTTACCTTCATACTCATATTTTCTGATATTTCTGCCTCACCTTTCTGTAAATATCTGAGTACTTTGGAATCAAAACTTCATGCAAGTATAAGACAGTTAAAATTGGTTGAATGAATTAAGCTAAGTTGTAATGGTTGTAAGATGAAACCCCAGTTTCTGAAGAGGTACTGCAAAAAACTGAAAACCCATTATATTACTGACAGCACTAAATGAATTTGTGAGGTTCTAGTTCTTTCTGTAGAGTTGGATTGAGCATTCTACAACCTAGTTTTATTTGTTTTGGCTAAGACTTGAAACTTTATATAAAGTGTATTTTATTTGATGTACTGTTAATGATGATATTGTATGAAACAATGGGAATCTCTCTGAAAGCTACTGAAGAAAAATTGCACTGAAACAGTACAGAAGTGATACTGCCTTGTAAGGTATCTTTTCTGCCAAGGTTCATTTATACATTTGTTATTTATTACAGGTTAAACTGAAATCATTGGGAATAAATGTTTTTGAGAGCTCTGAGGTATGTGCAACATGCTATGGTTTCAAATATGTTGACTTCATTTACATTTTTCAAAGCTGGCAGTACATGAACAGCTTTTAAAAGGATTAGAGTTGTAAGAATCAAAGCAGATACAATGATGATCACATAGTTCAGCAGATGAACAGTGGTGATTTGTCTTTCGCTCCTATCTGATGTATCTGCCTTTAGAATTGTATGTTCTAAATAGTATAGCTGAAGGCAGGGGTTAAGCAGCTTCTAGGGGTCTAGGGATGTATGTCTCCCTTCAGAGATCCCCCTTGACTTAAAAGGCCTCTTTTAACCAGGGGCAGTTTTGCCAGGTTTTTGACATACACCTCCTTTAAACTCAGAGTGCCTCTTTGCCACCATCATGTGAAATTCCTTTTTAAAAATGGGAGGGTTGCACATGCAGTGTGTAGGGCAGTTTTCACCACGTCTTCCTTAAGACAAAATACTGGAAATGTTAAGAGTCCTCTTCCTAAATAAGTGAATACAGAAATAATCCAGCCACTTTCTTTTGTATGAGTGCTAGTTGCCTCAGTTTCTGTAAACATTGTCATATCTTTTCTAGACAAGTGTACAGAGTAATTCTGTACACTTGCAGCAAAATAGTTGAAACTAAGTACTGTACAGCAGAGGTTTGGATAAATCAGTGGTAAATCTGTGTGGTCCTTTATTAAATTGCATTTCACATCATTTCTGGTCATTGCCCATGCTGACTACATCTGATGGGAGCTGGGGTCCTTAAGCATCTGGATGGCTATAGACTCCATATTGCTAATCTGCATATAACTTTAAAGTAACTAGTATTTGTTAAGGTATGAATTCTGGCAATGAAATTTTTGCTGATCTTGTGGGGGGGGAAACTGAGCACTATAGAACAATTTTTTTCCAAATAAATTGCAGTAGTTTGGTACAGTGTATTAATGCCACTCTCACCTTCTAGGTAGTTAATGCCTGGAATGGAAGTTGACTTTGAAGAGTTGAGTATTAATTTTATATAACACATTCTAATTTATCTTTGTGGGAATAGATTAATGATGATTAATTTAGTCTTGAACTCTCTTTCTGACTGTGTGATGGAAAAGTCAAAGTCTGATCTATTCATCTTAAAAGTTGTGTTGTATTTCTGAACAGGAACAGCACTGGCTAAATTTTTTTTTCTCTTTTCCTAGCATTGATAAGTTGCAGCCTGATATTGAAGAATATGTGAAGATGTACTGGAATCCTAAATGTGGCATCCAGAAAATTACAATAGTTTCATAAAACTTACCCTTTGTTTACTAGCTCTTATAATAAGGGAGTGCATGCAATAAAGATGTACACTGGTGCCTCGGGATACGAAATGATCGGGTTACGAAATTTCCGGGATACGAAAAAGTTGGATTGGCAAAAACTGTTTCGGGTTACGAAATATTTTTCGGGTTACGAAATTCATTTCGGCGCGAAATTCAAATGCTGCAAAGTGCAGCTATAGGCTTTCCAGTGCTAACGGAAAGCCTTCTCTTAGCTAAGGGGGCTGGGTTAGGGGTTAGCTTTGGCGCGAATTTTGAATTTTGTTAGCAGTATTGATTGGCTTGAGAAATCAAGCTGATCATCTGGATTGGCTAATGAAATTGGGGGGGGGGGGGGGGCGGCCTGGCTTCAGAAACAAAAGCCGGCTTCCATTGATCTGCCTTGTCTGGCCTTGTGGACTGGTGAGGAAGAGTTGCTTCTGAACTCTAACTCGTGGTTCCAGTGGAGGTTTGGACTTTTTCTGGCTTTCTGCCTTTGGACTTGTTCTGGCTTTGTACTGTACGTGTACAGTGCCAGGTGTACACTTCGGATCAAGACCTGCCATCAGGAATTTCTGTACAGGTAGGTGTATGGATTTCTACCTTCTTCTTGTGGGGTGAGACAGTGTGACCATGCTTTTGCTGTGGGGTGGTGGGGTGCTTTGGTCATGGCTGTGATGATTTGAGAGTGTGGGGTGTGAGTTTTGCACGTTTGGCCTTGATTTGATGTGGGCCAGAGAGTGTGACCATGGGGTTGCATTTTCAGATTTGGGGTTTCTGGGGTTTGGGTTTGGGTTCTTGGGTGCTTTGGTCATGGCTGTGATGATTTGAGAGTGTGGGGTGTGTGACCATGGGGTTGCATTTTCAGATTTGGGGTTTCTGGGGTTTGGGTTCTTGGGTGCTTTGGTCATGGCTGTGATGATTTGAAAGTGTGGGGTGTGGGTTTTGCAAGTTTGGCCTTGGCTCCATGTGGGCCAGAGAGTGTGACCATGGGGGTGGGGGTGGTTTCCAATTGTGGCTTTTGCTCAGTGCCTGTGCCTTTTGTCCTTTTTAGGCTTGAGCTATGGCTCCCAAGAAAGCCACAGATAAAAGCGGCGGTGACAAAAAGAAGAGGGCTCCCTTGTCCTTGGAGGACAAGAGGGAAATCATCGCCAAGCATGAATTCAAAGCCTCACGTGGCTGGTTTGAAAGCTTCAAAAGGAGGACCGGGATCCACTCTGTCGTCCGTCACGGCGAGGCGTCCAGCGCAGACCACCAGGCCGCCGAAGCATTTGTCATCAAGTTCAAGGCCATGATGGAGGAGGAAGGCTACGTCCCGCAGCAAGTGTTCAGTTGCGACGAGACGGGCCTCTTCTGGAAGAAGATGCCTCGCCGCACCTACATCACCCAGGAGGAGAGGAGATTGCCAGGCCACAAGCCTATGAAGGACCGCTTCACACTTGCGTTGTGTGCGAATGCCAGCGGGGACTGTAAGATCAAGCCCCTGTTGGTCTACCACTCAGAAAATCCAAGGGCCTTCAAGGCACACAACATTCAAAAGGACAGGTTGCCAGTGATGTGGCGTTCCAATGGCCGCGCATGGGTCACACGCCTCCTTTTCGTGGAGTGGATCAACAGTGTCTTCGCCCCGACTGTGAAGCGGTACCTGGAGGAAGAGGATTTGCCCTTGAAGTGCCTCCTCCTCTTGGACAATGCTCCTGCGCACCCGCCTGGCCTGGAAAAGGACATCCTTGCTGAGTTCTCCTTCATCAAGGTCCAGTTTCTGCCGCCCAACACGACCTCCCTCTTGCAACCCATGGACCAGCAGGTCATTGCCAACTTCAAAAAGATCTACACCAAGCACCTCTTCAAGCGGTGTTTTGATGTAACGGAGAGCACACAGCTGACCCTGCGAGAGTTCTGGAAGCAGCATTTCGATATCGTCGTGTGCTTGAAGATGGTGGACTTGGCCTGGCAGGAGATCACCAGGTGCAACCTGATTGCTGCGTGGAGGAAGCTGTGGCCTGATGCTTCTTCCTTGGAAGGGTCACAGACCGAGGGTGCTGAGCCAGGTGAAGAAGAGGTGACTGAGATTGTCTCCATCGCAAGGTCCCTGGGACTTGACGTGGACGATGAGGACGTGGAGGAACTCATTGAGGAGCACAGTGAGGACCTCACAACAGAGGACCTCAAGGCCTTGGCGGCCATGCAACACTCGGCCGTGGATGAGGACGTGCTCCATTTTGACAGGGGCCAGGAGGAGGAGGCGGCGGGGGCATTTTTGCCAACGGCAGAAATGAAAGACATTTTGCGGCAATTCCACAATGTGTATTCTTATGTTGAGAAGCATCACCCTGAGAAGGTGTTCACCAGCCATGCCATTGAACATTTTGATAATGTCTGCCTTAGCCATTTTAAGAACCTGCTTAAGGGCCGGCAAAAGCAGACATCCTTGGACCAGTTCTTCACTAGAGAGGGAGAACCGTCATCCAAGAAGGGCAAAGGTGCTGATGACCCTTAAAAAAAAACACCAAATTTTAAAAAAAAAATTGTTGTTAAAATGGTTAACTTTGTTAAATTGGTTGAATTGGTTGTCTGGGTTTAAATTTGGGTGTTTTGGCTGCCCCCCCTCCTTTCAAAATCTCTTAGCATTCTTTATCCTTTAGAAACCTTTAGAATGGACCTGCAAGTCATTCTTAAGCTCTTTAGTGCCTCAGGCAACTTTGTATTACATTGTATTGTAGGGTACTTAGCTTAATAGGCCTCTATTGTAACTTTGTTTTGACTTGCAGGTTCAGTCTGAGGTCATAGAACGCATTAGTTATTTTCAATGGAAAAAGTGTTTCGGGTTACGAAATTTTTGGGTTACGAAAGGAATGGCGGAACGAATTAATTTCGTAACCCGAAGCACCAGTGTAAATGCTTTTGGTCAGATTTATTTATTGTAGTTAATGTATACCCCACTCTTCAGAAATGCTCTCAGAGTGACTTGCAAATTGGTAATTCAGACATCAGTTCTGCTTGTGTATCGGGGCTGTCAGCCCTTTTAGTTAGGGAACATCTTGCATATGGATAATTCTTATCTGTCCTAACCCATTGCATCCACAAGAGAAGTGACAGAAAATCTCCTAATGTCATGGCACACTCAGCCAAGCGAGCCCCTCCACTGAAAGTATTTTCCATTACTGCTCTGATCAGTTGCATATGTAGGTCACTACAAGATTGACAAGGTCAGATCAGCAGATGCCATATTTGGAAGAAAGGTTCTGCAAGAGGTGGCTAATGATTAGGGCGCAGTCGCTTCCCTCTCTTTTATTTTTATTAAAAAAAATTTATTCAGTATTTGAAAATAACATGAACAAATACATAAACACAGATCAACAATCACATTCACCCTTTCCCCTTAAAAGACTTCCCAATGTCATGGGCATTAGCAAAGGTACCTGCATTTCCTTTAAAACTAGAAAAGTTCCAGCTTGCTGCAGTTGCTCAGAGCTGTGTGAGGTAAAATCAAGCTGTATTGAAAATGTTCACTATACTTGAAGAATGCCCCAATCTCACACCCTAAAAATCTGCTGTGGAATCTTGGGAGTCCAGAAGCAGCTCATGCTCTTGTAAGACATATTTTATGTCTGTCCTCCCAATGGATCTCCACAATTTAATCAAGGAACAGAGCATGCAGCTTTGTTCAGTTATCTAAATGGTGTAGTAGGCAATATAAGCTTTATATAGCAACAAGTTTATTTCTTAAAATGAGTAGATAACAAAGAAAGGGCCTCATTAATATGGTACCGTTACTAGAGACCATGGTTTGAATCCCTGCTTGGTCGTGGGAACTCGGAGCCTCAGGGGAAGGCAGACCTCTGAACAAAGCTTGTTGAGAAAACCCCATGATAAGGCATCAGATCCCATTTGATTTTGGAAGCTAAGCAGGGTCAGCCTTAGTACATGGATAGGATCTATTGGCTTGTTGGATACATTGGATGGCCCAATGAATATCAAGTATTGTAGACTACAGTCAGCTCATTCATATCCACAGGGGACCCGTTCCAGACACTCCCATGGATAGCAAATAATGCGGGACCTCAAGTGCCATTCTCGCCAATGGTGGCACAATGCATGTGCTGATGCAGCCATGTACATGCACCACCATTGGGGAGAACGGCAGTGCTAAATGTGGAATGTAACTTTGCGATAAAAACAAGATACTGCAGGGCACTTCAGTCCATGAGAAAATACTTATAATGAAGTAGTTTAGCTTGCAGTCTTACATATGCTTACTTGGGAGTCTGCCCTGCTGAATTCAACAAAATTTGCTTTCAAATAGCAACCGCACAAGTTAAGCAAGTGTTCTGCGTCTTCAAGTCATTTCCAACTTATGGTGACCCTAACGCAAGATTTGTTCAGAGGTGGTTTGCTATTGCCTTCCCTCTAAGGCTGAGAGCATGTGACTTGCCTAACCTCAATCAGTGGCCAAGCAGGGAATCAAAACCTGGTCTGCAGAGTTGCAGTCCAACACTCAAACCCAAGGTACTATTTATGTGTAACACATAAGCAAGCATGATTAGACTCGAAGGAGGAAACAATACAAAAAACAATAAGGGAGACAACACAGAATTAGCAGAAAACAAAAGACTTGGATCAACAAGTGACAAAAGTAAAAATGCAGGGCCCTTGGTATCTGTTGGAGCTTGGTTCCAAGGCCCCCCCATGGATACCAAAATCCATGGGTGCTCAAGTCCCATTAAATATAATGGGACAGTAAAATGGTTTCCTTTATATAAAGTGGCAAAATCAATGTTTACTTTTTGGAATTTTAAAAATTTTCAAGATGTGGATGGATGAATCTGTGGAAGCATAATCTGGGTATAGAAGGTCAACTGTTGCTGAATAGTGTGAAAGTAAGGACCACAAAATATGCAGCTTAGAAGTAGAAGATGAAAATAGCCACACTACCTCACTGAAGCAAAGTTAATGTTCTGTGTCATGTAATTTGGAAAGTCCCTCCTTTCGTTTCTAACAGTTGGCAATGCTTAGGGATCCATGAGAATTCAGGCCAAAAGCATCTGAAGATTCATAGCTGCCTATGATTGAACTGACTGAAAATGGGAATAAACTGATAAAGGCACTTGGTGAAGATTGCAGCAAATGTGGCATATTAGTTTTGAGTGGTTGGCTAGGACCTGTGAGTCCTAGCCAAATCCCCATCCAGTCATGGAAACTCACTGGGTGGCCTTGGGCAACTCATACTTTTATTCTCAGAGGAAGACTGGCAAACCACATCTGAAGAAATTTTGTCTAGAAAACTTTTCCATTCACCTTAGGGTCAGCGTAAGACAACAACAAAGAGCAGCAGCAGAATTCTTGTTAATAGGGCATTGTATGTGGTCGTAGAACAAGCCAACCTTAAACCAAATAAATGTCCTTGGTCTACTACAGCCCACATGGGCAACTGTGGCAGTTGCATGGAATGAATGTTCACCCCAGTGGTGGAACTGCTATGGGACATGGCATACACAAATTGTAACCAGAAATGACATCTAGGGCCACTTCTTGGTATTTGATCTTGGTGGGAGTTTAAAGGCATATCACAGCTCCTGGAGAACAATGTGAGTTGTGCCCATGATTTATTCAAATGCATTTCTATACAAAAGGTGACTAAGGAAATTATGTGTTACATCTGGTTCAAGCTCTTTTATAAATAAAGTTGAAAATTTTATTGTAATTTCCATTGGCAACAAGAGAATGAGCAATTGTGTCCCTCCCCCCCAGATTACATTGGATTGCAACTTCCTTTATCTCTCACAATTGGTTATGCTGGCTTGGTATATTTACAGAGTTAATCATGTTGATCACCCAGCTAAACAAACATCAGCTCTATTCTTGGAAGATCCATATGTACACTATCATGTTTCTTCATGTGACTGCAGCTATGCATTCATCCAGTGCTTTTAATGCAAGACGAAATATTTCTTCCCCCCTCAGAGAGGTGGACAGGAAGGGGAGACAGTTAACCAAAGGGATTGCATTAGTGGACCAATAATAAATAGGATAAATTCATGTTTCCACCAGTTATAGATGTCCAGTAGATTTTGTACCATCTTATCTTAGATTCTGATCACAGTGCTGCCCAAAACAAGACTAGATACTTGTAATCAGTGAGTGCTGGCTTTAGCTTGGGCCAAAGGCCATGTAACTTGAATATGATACGGCTTCAGTTCCTCTGGAGTAACATAATCTGGAGCATTACTCATCAGGTCTCTTCCCTTGAAGGACTTGGGGAAAGCAATGACATCTCGAATACTATCAGCTCCAACTATGAGACTGATCAATCTGTCAAGCCCTGGAAGACAAAGGCATTAAATATTATTACTGTAGTCCATCTGACTTTAGGGAAAAGTCAGAGGGGAAAAAAGCTGACTGACCTAAGTGACATGCTGTCTTCTAAGAGTGAATGACTTGCAAGCTCAGTCTTGCAGAAAGAGGACACTGTTATTGTTTTTCAAAAGGCATGCCTAGCACATATTAGGTACTTTCATACCATCTGTATGGGATGCTTTGATTTAGATTTCCTGCATGGCAGGGGGTTGGACTGGATGGCCCCTGCAGTCTCTTCCAACTCTATGATTCTAAGTTAATAAATCATGATGACTGGCTTTCAGTTCCAGGGGCTGAACTAGATGTCCCTTTTGTTCCATTTATAGTTTTATGAACCCAACATCTCTCTCTGATATCAAAATAGCTGGAACATGTTTGTGGATGTTTATTTTTACAAAAATAGTCAGTGTCAAAATACAGGCAATGGCTCATTTAACTGTCAAGTAAAAAAAAAGTAGTGGTTTGAGTATTCAACCAGAGTTTGAAATCTGGCTCAGCCATGTAAACCCACTGACCTTGGGCAAGTCACACTCTCTCAGCCTCAGAAGATGGCAATGGTAATCCCCCGGATAAATATGCCAAGAAAACCCCATGATAAAGTCACATTAGGGTTGTCATAAACTGGAAATTCCTTGAAGGAACACAACAACAAAAACAGCAGATACTTACCTAATGCAATTCCTCCATGAGGTGGTGCTCCACAATCTAGAGCTTCAAGAAGATGAGTAAGCAGTTCAGTGTCCTCCTAGAACAGAAGTGCAATGTTAATACTGTAACTACCATAGGATACAGCCTAGAGGAAAAAACAACTCCATTCTTACTACATATGAAGGCCCATTGCCATGTAATGTTAGTATGTCTATCAGTGTGCACTCAAGAATGTAACCTATTGGGCTAATAAAAGTTTGCCATTACCTTCAGCACCTTCTCAAGAATGAAACGTTGCTGCTTTGCACTGTGAATTCGAATGGAACCACCTCCAATCTCACTACCATTTAGGACTAAATCATAGTGCTGACCACGCACCTGGGGAAAATAGTAACAGACTATGTCATCATTTTATGCATGCAGATTTCAAGGAATATGATATGTTTCTACTGAAAGTAGTGTGAGCTGGACATCTTAAGAAAATAGAGACAATATAGATGGGGGAAGGGGTGCTGATGTGAAATTTTGTGGTATCTCACACATCTTCATGTTTCCTCACTTCTGCTATTATCCTTCAACAAACTTCTTTTCTACAAGTATCTCAGTTTTCCATCTGCCTTCTTTTCAGCAGTAGTGGTCTTGTTTCTGTTTTATGGATAGACTCCAAAGGATGGAGTTGGTGCTTGGGGATTATTGTTTGACCCCTTAGGACAATAATTATAGGATTCTGCAGGGCTCTACTTGATCCCACATTTCAGTGGCAGTATGAAAGATAATCTGGGGACTAGGGGTGATACTGTGCTCATACCAAATGCAACACTGGCTTATTTTTTGGCTACTGAAAATGAGAAAGATCCTGACAGCATGAGAAACTGGCACTGCCAAACAGTCTTACTGTTGGAGTAGGACACTGGGAGACCAGGGTTCAAATCCCTGTTGGCCATGGAAACCTACTGGGTGGGTTCAGACAAGTCACACTCCCTCAGCCCCAGAGGAAGACAACAGCAAACCCTTTCTGAACAAATTCTGCACCCCCAAAAAATATGGTAAGTTTGCCTTAGAGTTGCCATAAGTTAGAAGTGATTGGAAGGCAGACAGCAACAAACAGTTCACCAAGAGTTGCTTTGCTATTGCTCTCCTCTTCGAACCCTGCCTACTTTTGCATACACAAAGTTCTGCTAGAAAATAAAGGCAGAAAGTTACCTTTGCAGGGTCTGTGTACAGAAGAGGCTCATCGGTGGGGCGAGGGGCAGTGAAAGGATGGTGAGCAGACTCCAATTCCAGAGCACTTTCTTCTTTCTTGAGGAAAAGGGGGAAATCCACCACCCACAAAAAGTGAAAGGCAGAGGGGTTCCGGAGCGGCAGGCCTCTTGCTTCCAACATTTCAGCAATCTCCAATCGCACTTTCCCTAAGGTCAAGCACTGAAAACACAGGAAAAAGTGTGTGTGGAAAGGGAGCTCTCAAATAGGCAACTTTTAAAGAAGAGCTGCTTTGTATCCAGCTGTTCAACAACAATATATATTTTATTAATTTATTTTACCATTTATGATCAGAGGTTTTTATTGCTTCAATTATATATGTTGCTGTGGTGGATGTAAAGATTAAAGACTTTTGAAAATGTTTTAAATACCTAAGTAAAATAAATAATTCAGCAGATTGCTGGCTCAAAGATAACAAATCAAAATGTGCAACTTAGGAGAAGAATTAAGTTTTTTTTTTATAGATTCGCTCACATATAAAAACTTAGGGAAATTTTCAGTCATTGTGTTTGCCTTGATGTTCATGCTATGTGAGCAGGAAACACATATTGTGTTTCCTTTACAGCTCACAAGGACTGAATTTGAAATTCTAAAACACTGTTAACACTAAACAATATGCCACGAATTTCCAAAAAGCCAATGAGAATCTTACTTATTTCTTACATTTTTCCTGCCTTTATTAATTTAAGATGATATACAATGTTCCTTCTCTTGTTTCAGCCTCTCAACACTATGTGTTAGGTTCAGATCCAGTAAGTTTCAAGGCTCAGTAGAGAGCTGACTTGGGACTCTAGAGATCAAGGTTCAATACTCTTATCACTACACCACATATCTCAGCTTGTATAGCTTACTCATCAATATTATATATATTTCATAATGCTTGAACAATGATTTATCTATTTTATAAAGGAACACAATATTTGTAAAGTCACCAAAACAGGATTCTCCTCACGTATGTTTCGACATCCAGGATATATGAAGCCTACTGACCTTGTTAAAATATAATTTTAATTATTTTAAACATTTATAAACTGCTTTTGTCCCCAAAATTGCAGGACATGTACACAGCATTTTAAAATAAAATATAAAACATACAATTAAGCCCCCCAACTCAAAATGTGAAATGGAGTATATAAACTATTTTAAAAAGAAAAATAATGTCAAAAAAATGTATCACCAATCATATCCTTGAGAAGGGCATTTCAAAGTCAGTGTGCTACCACAAAGAAGTCACAGTTTACTTCCTTCAGTGGTGAAATAAGGCATCAGCTGATGAATAGGCCTGAACAGAGTTCACAGGCTGATAAACCTGCTTTTGTTGATTGAAAAAATAGGTCACTTAAGAAATTAGCCAACCATCGTAATGTGGTAGAGAGGCTACATTAATAACAACTTACTTAAAACATTCAACATCCCACACTGCCATCCCAAAAACCACAATTTAAAAAAATATTATTATTTAATGAAAGCTATCAAAAAAGCTGCAGATAAAATTGATTTCCTAAAGGCAATTAAACCAACAATCTAATATTACAGCAAGGAGGGAGATAGACAGATGAGAACTGCTGATGCCATAGAAGACTCAGGGACATAATGTCTTCCTTACCACCTTTTCTTGCTCTCCAGCTGCAAGCACCACCACATCATCCACGTTGGCTTGAACTGCTTTGATGAGCTCCAGTTTTTGGCTCTCATTTAAGAACTTTGCAAGTCGGGACTTCAGGCTCCCATCAGGCCTCAAAATCAAGTGCAATAATCCCTGTGAAGGACAGAAGAAAAAGTCAGATCCTTCCCTAAAAATCACACAGATAAAGGGAAGCTGGACTTGGACCACTTCCCTTCAAAGACAACAGCTATAAGTACATCATTTTTTGTGCTGTTGTCAATTTATTGCAGGATTCCTGTAATAACACCATTCCACATTTCTGCACATATCACTGACCTTAGCATGAGAGAGAAGAATGGGAGGTACAGACTGTGCTAATCATAGTTCCTCAAACAATGTAGATAGCTTTGGTTGAAACAATCTGGCTCTTCAGTGTGGCCTCAAATCCACACACACACATACTCACATATATGTGCTCCATGGCTTTCACTTGCACAAGAAAGGAACTCTAATACTTTTACACAGAACAACCAAGGGTGTTTTGTTAGCATCCTCCCATCTATTTATACCCTGTCATTCCTCAGTTGCTTAAAGCAGCAAACAGTATAAGGATGCTACACCCACATTTTACCCTGGCCCATTTTATCCTTGTTCAGTCAGCAATTCCCAGCCTTATCAATTAAAGTAGATTAGGCTCTGAATTGATGGCTATCCCCCCAAAATAAAAAACAGCTTCATTTATATACCACTTCATACTGAACTAGCAGTATCTTAAGTGGTTTACAACTGTAAGCTAATTGCCTCAAAAAATCTGGGTACTCATTTTAGCGACCTCGGAAGGATGCAAGCCTGCGTCAAGTTTGAACCCTGGATAGTACTGAACTCACAATCTTATGGTTTTGAGTGAGTGACTGCAGTACAGGCATTTAACCACTGTGCCACCAGGGCTCCCAAGGGTACCTGATGAGGTTCAAAGCTGAAACTGGATCTCCTCAACCCAAGTCTAACTTTCCAGCTACTGCACTTTCCATGCCTCATCTGCTGATTCTTCTTATCATGTGGCTGATCATTACATGTGCATGATTTGACAAACCATTGATCTATCTCAGATGAGAAACATACACAACTGCCTTGCTAGATCAATCTAAATTCTACCTAGTCTGTACACCATCTCCAGAAGCAACCACACTCTGCAATTTTACACACAGGTATGTTGGTAATGGTCATCCCATGTCCTTTATCCAAAAGCACAGATTACTAAAAGGCTCTGCATATGAAAGTTCAGTTTCACTATTATGATTAATAGCTGCTGACAGCTTCCAAAGTTTTCTTTGGGTTTTCTCAGTTCCTAATTGACTAAAACCAAGGCACTCTGTTTCCCACACTGGCCAACCAGATGGGTATGATTTATTAAAAGCAAACACTTTATACCCATATTCTATCTTTTTTTTAAAAAATGAAGATGACACAGTATATCCGACAAAGGGAAGTCCTCCTCTTCTGTTCCTACTGAAAATGCTAAAGAGATTATCACACTATAATCTTAAAATTTTGCTATTCCACTTTAACTGCTCTGGCTGCCTCCTGTTGCATTCTGGAGTTTGTAGTTCAGTGAGGTCTATGACCTCACTGGCTGAATATTCTAAATGCCCCTCCCTAAACTGCAAATCCCAGAATGCAACAGGAGACAGCCAGAGCAGTTAAAGTGTAATAGCAACATGTTAAGAGTGTACTGCGATAATCTCCTAAAATTCAAACTCTGTCACATCTTACACAGATCAGAGGAAACTCCTGACAGAAGGTACTGCTTGGTAGGAGGTTGTTGGCCTACCTGGTTAAATTTGGATTCTATCAGTTCAGTTAATGTCTCCAGATCTTTTTCCTGTAGATATTTCTATAGAAAAAGATGGCAAAGGAAAAGCACCAGTTATTGAATTACAATATATACTTGACTATAAGTCGATCTTATGTATAAGTCAAGGACAAGTTTTGGGGGCAAAACTATGGATTTTGATATGACCTGTGGGTAAGTTGAGGGTAAATTTAGGAGCATATAACAAAGGATCTAAATGATGAAGCAAAGCGAAACAATGTCAAAGAAGTTACACAATTTCAGCAGACATAACATTGTGCTCACTCTTAAGGCTGGATGGATGAAAGAGTGTGGCGGAGGTGTGTGTGCCATGCTTCCAGGACAGATTATATATACAAGGGATGGCTCCTTCTTTTAAATAAGACAATACAGTCTTATACACTGATTTTTTATACACGGATTCAAGCATCCACGGTTTGACAATATTTTTAAAAAGTATAAATGTCAAACATCAAAGCTTGATTTTCCATTTTTATAAGGGACACCATTTTGCTATGTCATTATATTTAATGGGACTTGCGCATACACGGATTTTGTTATACACGGGGGATCTTGGAACCAAACCAAACCCCAGCGTGTAACAAGGGTCCACTGTACTTAACTTGACCTGTGGACAAATCGACTCAGTTTTTTTTAGTCTATTCTTTGACCTAAATTTCTAGACTTGTACATGAGTACATACAGTAAGTATTATAACCCAAATAGCAGGTATGCTCCCTGTTTGTCTCCGTTTTTTGCATTAAATCTGCGCCTCCAGCTGCCGTACTTTCACTTCTAAGAAGGCCACCAACTTGCACTTAGTGCAGGTGAAGTTCCCACATTTGTGGGCAGGAAGACAAACATCCCACAAGTGTTGCAGGTGACTGCAGCAGGTCCTTCAGTGTTCATTCTGAAAAGTCTTAAGGAGGCACTGAACAAGACTGTGAGCTTCCCCTGCTAAACACCATTCTAAAGAACCCCTGTAGGCCTGGCCTTTGTCCCCAAACTCTGTTAGCAAGTTAAATCAACTGGGACTCTAGTTATGTACAGAGCTTCTGGCTACCAGCTCCTTCCAGAGGCAAGTCTCTGACTCACTTGCTCTGAGTAAGTCCCCACAAGCCCCTTAAGGGAGTATTGAAAAGCAAAGTATAACATTGAAGGAGATGTCCTCCAACACTGTGCCAAAGTGACCTTCTCCTCTGTACTCCAAACCCTCCTGGACTATAAAAAATAAAAATGAATGTGAAAAGAAAAATTTGTGCACCATTAGGCATGCACCTCTACCAGCAGTTCTGTAGAATGAGTCTTCTATCTCCTCCTCCTCCCAGTGACCAAAAGAAATAGCTCACACTTTTAAAATTTTAAGCTCTTACCCAAGCAAATTGGACACAGAAAACCAGGCTCCTGGTATTAGTTGGGGGGCCTCCCATCCAAATACTAAGCAAGCCCTAATTAGCTTCCAAGATCAGATGGCATCTGGTGCCTTTAAGGTATTTAGGCCCAATGTTAATGTACAGAGTGTAAGAAAGAGAAAGAGAGAGAGAGAATTCTCTCAATTTCCAATTTAAGATTGCATTCTCAATCTTCTTTCTCCAACATATGTAGCATTGGATGAATACATAGAAGCATTTTATTCCTGCAGTATAAGACATCTCTATAAAATTATTGTACCACCAACCCCTAAAAATGTTCCCATTTTTAGCACAGAAATTAAATACATTTAAATGCATTTCTGTAAAGAATGTGCTGAAATAATACAACTTTGGTGCATTATTGTATCCCTAATAAAAGACATATATTCTCCTACCCTGAAAAGACAAAATATGTGACTTCTGTTCACAATTGATGTGCTTTTCATTGAACTATTAATATCTATTCAGGTAAAAGAAACAAAAACATTCTTTAGGCTGATTATAAAGAAGGCAGCATTGCAAATGACATTTGAAAAAAGACAGGTCTTTTGGTGAAAGATCAAGGATCACTCACTGCTCCTTGGGGTATGCAAATGGCTCTGATAGTGCTCTGGGATCCACTGAGGGAATTCTGTAAAAATCCAATTTCCACATTCCTGAGCACATCACTGACATCAGTAATCTGAGCAATAGAAGTAAAAATGTAGGTAACTGTTAAGAAATGAATAGGCATGCAGAAATACCACTTTCCATCCTTGCAATAACAGGCATAAACCATGAGGAGTGGGATGTTTCAATCGAGCTAGCAAGAGCTTCTCATCCACATCCCAATATAACTTCAGATCCTACAAACCTGTTCCCTGCATATAATTTCCTGGCTTTTGCACAGGATACATAGAACAGAACACTAAAGATTTACAAGGAAATGGGGTGAAAAGAAACATATGGTGTTGGTTTGTCTGAACAAGTTTTATGCAATAGGAGTAAATCTTGAATGCTTTGCACAGAGCCAAATTGCTTCAAAGCTGTACACAGTGGTGAGAGAGCTCTAGGTAGAAAAGTCCAGATCACATGGTCCCTACCTTTCTGGGTAATATAGAGCAATTAATCCACTGTCACATTTATCACACCAAACTGTGAAAAGGCTCTGCACCCTTTTCACAAAGTGCTTCTTTCCCTCCCAACCAGAAATGCAGGTAACAACAAAAACACTGGCAGAGTTCTTTATTCATGCTTGAGCCAAATTAGTTTTTTACAGCAGAGCAGTGCTTAAGTAGGGAAAAGGGAAACGGGAAACCTTGAGGAAATACAAACAGTATGCCAACTTTGCTGCCATTCAAACACTGCAATAAAGAATCTTGTGGTTCTTTAAAGACTAACAATTTTGTTTTAGCATGGGGCTAGACATGTATCTGGCAGAGTTAGATCTATGGTCCTGCAAGAAAAAGTACACTCGTTCCTCCACATTCACTGGGGTTAGGGGCACAGGACCCCCATGAATGTTGGAAAACCACAAATAACAAAAACACTATGTTTTTACCTGAGAGAACACCTCTCTAGGAATCTCTAGGTCCTCCAGTGCAACTCTGTGGTCAACATCTGCCAGACACTGACCACAGACTTGCATTGGAGGAGCTAGAGATTCCTAGAGAGATGTTCTGTCTAGGAATCTCTAGGTCTTTCAGTGTGACTTTTGGTTAAAGTTGACTTTGGCCCCATTCCCATTGGCACTTTTGCACTGGAAGGAACTGGGCAGATTCGGTTTCTGCCCCCCCCCCCCCCGCCCCCGAATGCCTCCGGAAGCAAGTGCCCACTATATATACCTCAATCAGGGTATTCAGCCCCAGAAGCCATTGCAGCTCTTTAAACCAGTTTAAAAGGAAGAGTTCTCTGCTGTCAATCAAATTAGTTCTGCTTTCGTAAAAGGTGATGTTTCTTGCAGCCATTGGCTAAGTGGATGGGGCTTCCCCCCTCCTTTTTAAAAAATTTCTGAATGCTGTCAAATTTAAAAAACCTCCGGTGTGTGTCTTGTGTGTAGCAAAAGCATTCAATTATCAAGCATCAATTTCCCAAATTGAAAGGGAAACATTTGTAACATTGGCATCGTAGCATTCGCATTTTAAACAAATAATTCCAGGAGCAAGAGGAAATGAAAGAGAAATCTCAGGCATTGTAGCCTCCTGTCAACCTTTGCCTCCTGTCACCCCAATTCCCCTTTTTTGCAACTTGTCACCCTTTTGCCTCCTGTGTATGTGCTTGTATTGTGTGCCTACAGGTTGTGAGCTTCCCTCCCCGCTTTAACTCTTTGTCTGTCTCTTTGCTATGGAATTCTGGGAGTTGTTTGCTTGCTTTTGTGTGGTGTTCCAAACGGAGGTTCCCTCCTGGAGAGAAGGAGGAGAGGGTCCTGGGCATCCCTGTCTCCTGCGCGCTGTTGGTACAGGAGCCCCGTTAGACATGACACCAGAGGCCCCCGGCAGGAGCAGCCAGACCCTCTCCCTCTCGCTCTCTGCCCTGGTCCCCTCCTTCCCTTCCTTCTCTCTTTTCCCTCTGTTTTGCCCTCCTCCTTCACTCCCTTTCTCGCTGCTTATCCCTCCCTCCCTCCTTCCTTTTCTCTCCTTTCCGTGTTCTCCTTCCCTCTCTCTTTCTCTCCCTCCTTTCTTCTCTCCCTTGTCCCACCTTCCCTCCCTTTTTCCTTCCTTCCCTCCCTCCTTCTTTCCCCCCTCTCTCTCACGCACACACACTCCTTCCCTCACTGCAGACGCTCGCCTGCCTGCCTGCCTTGGGGGCCAAGGGTCCTTGGCTCCCGGGGGTCTCTCCCAGCCCACTCTGCCTCCTGTGCATTCCTCCTCCTCCTCCTCTACTCTGCTCTTCCTCGGCTGCAGGTGTGGAGGAAGCGGGGAGAGGAGGAAGAAGAGGAAGAGGAAAAGGAAGAGAAGGAAGAAGAGCAGGAGAAAAAGGAGGTCAGGAGGAGGAAAAGGAGAAAGAGCCCACGAGGGGTGGCGTTGGCAGAGGAAGAGGAGAAGGAGGGAGAAGGAGAATGAGGAAGAGCGGAGAAGAGGAAGAGGAGGAGGAAAAAAGGAGGGCAAGCAGCGACAGGAGGGGGAGAGGGGGAATAAGAGGAGGGGGGAAGGCAGCGAAGAAGAAGGAAGAGCCGCAGGATGCACATGATCTTTTATACAACAACAACAAAAGGGGAAAAGCGGCTTGCAGAAAGCCGGCAGGAGAGGGGAGGGAATGCCTTGCCCTTTGCCCGCTCTCTGACCTTAATCCCTCCCTGAACTTGACCTGATCATGATCGGGGGCAAGTTCATATTCAGCAGAACCTGGGGTTTCCCAAAAGAAACGCTATTTGCCCCGATTTCTTTTAACCCTCTCTAAGGGGCATTTGCCGCAGAACGGGTGTGCAAGCCTCTGATTCGCTTGTGGGGGATTCGGGGTTAATATGAACTTCATGTGCAAGGATCGAATCCTGATCCAGGTTAAAATGTAGTGTGAATGGGCCCTATAGAGTTGCACTGGAGGACCTAGATATTCCTAGAGAGAACATATCAATAAAATCCATGAATAATCAAATCCACAAAAGTCAAAACCGCAATTGTGGAGGGATGTGTGGAATATAATGTGTTCTATTGTTTCAAAATATATCAGATGTCCACTCCAATAAATATCTGTTGTCTTTATACATTAGCTAGAACAGTGGAACACATATACTACTAAACAATTTAATAGCATACCACCTGCACCTTTCCAGTATATCTATTATTTATTACATATTTTTTCAAATATTAATATACCACTTATATTAAAAAAATCAAAGTGGTGCACATTGATATAATTTAAAACATATACAATATATGAAAACATAGAACACAATTTATAAATTCAGTTTGAGGTCCAAAAACAGATGTTAAGTTCAACTAAACAGGGAAGATTTTCTCAAATAAATGTATTTCTAGCAAACCTTAAAAGCTGAGGGCAGCTTGAGCAAGTTAAAATTCTGATGGAAGCGGGGACCCAGAACTGTTTTTCTTGGTGGGGGGTGGTAAGCAGGTTATTAATTTTAACTAACTGCAGATACATTTTTACAAAACAAAGAAAACATAGAGCAGATTAACAAGAATGAGAACAATCTATAGAGAAAGCAACAAATAAACAACAAATGAAATTGTACAAAACACAGTAAATGGGAGGGGGGATGGCCACTCCAACATGTCACTTGTGTAATCTGTCTGCTGAGCTAAACCTCATTAATTTTTACAATATCAGAGCAACAGATTAATTTTTAGACTAATATATAGCAGGAGCTGACACAGGTAGTAAAAAAGTGTGCTGATTTAATGCTAAATGGCAGCTTAGACTCCTACTTTGTCCTGAAAGAGATTAGGCTAACTCTGGAGTGTTGAGGACAACCTGGCTGGGTCAAATATGGTGGATAGCCAGAACAAATCCAGCAAAGGTAGGAACTATACTATACCAACTGAAATTCTGCTCTTGGAGCTATTAGAAAAAATCCAACTAGACATGTGGGAAGATCTACTCAAAGACTGGCATCAGCTTTAGAGCAAATTGACTTTAAAATAACAGCCCTAACATGAAGCATTGGTGGTACTGAAAACACTGAAAATTCTGCCCTCCAGAAAGGCATTTCACGTGAAGTCATGGAAGTGCAAACGCAGGCTTAATGCCAAACAGAAAGAAAAAAATAATGACCATGGACAAAATAATAAAAATTTAACCTAAACAATAAAGAAATTGAAATAGTAAAAGAGTTCCCGTACCTAGGATCAGAATGGAGACTGCAGTCAAAAAAATCAGAAGACTAGGAGTGGGAAGGACAGCTATGAAAAGATTAGACAAGATCCTAGAGAGTAAAGATATACAAATGAACACTAAAGTGAGAATTGTCCAAGCCATTGTATTCTCCATTACCATGTATGGATGCGAAAACTGGACAGTGAAGAAAGCAAACAGCAAGAGTATCAACTCATTTGAAAAGTGGTGCTGGAGAAGAGTGTTGAGGATACCATAGCCAAAAAGACAAAACAAATGGGTCCTTGAACAGATCAACCCTGAACTCTTCTTGGAAGCCAAAATGATCAGATTGAGGCTGTTGTTCTTTAGCCACATGATGAGAAAGCACGAGTCATTAGAAAATGCAATAATGCTAGGAAAGTTAGATGGAAGTAGAAAGAAAGGAAGACCACACACCAGATAAAACAGATTCAACTAGCGAGATCACGGGCCTGTATTTGCAGGAACTAAGCAGAACAGTGGAAGATAAAAGGGGCTTGGGGATGTCTCCACAGGGTCATCACAAGTAGGTGTCGACTTCAGGGCAGTTACCAATAACAACAAGATCCAGAAATTGGAAGAATTTAACTATTATTTGCTCAATAAAGTGCTTTTCTTGGAAAATCATGGGCAGCAGAAGAATGTTTGCTTAAGAGGTTTTCCAGAATGGATTGAGAAAAACAACTTACAATCATTTATAATTAATTGTGTTAAAAAGAATTGTCCTGATCTCACTTTAGAAAGTTCAGAAATTAAGCATATACTAGGATCTGCAAGACAGAACAATAAGGTTCCAAGAGATATTACTGTATTATCAAGTTCATAATAATGTACTTCCTCTCTGCCAAGCATAATTTACAGTTTAATGAGCTGGAGACAGAAGGTGATTCCAGGCTGCATCAACAAAAGTATAGTGTCTAGATCAGGCCCGCACAACACACGGCCCAGAGGCCACATGCAGGCCACCAAAAGATTTCAGGCCGCCCACAAAGATGTGGAACAACTTTCCTCTACTGCCCAGCTTTCTCCTGAGGGCAAGGCCAGGCAGAGGAGTAGGAGGACAGGCAAATGCCCTGCAAGGGTCCTCCATGTCCATTTTCTCCCGAGGAGAAGCATAGGTGGTGGAGGGGGATGGGTGGACACTCGCCCTGCAAGGCTCCTTTGCTACTCTACTTTCCCCCAAGGAAAAGGCTAGGTGTAGCGGAGGATGAGGACGGGCAAACACTGCCCTGTAAGGCTTTCTCCCAAGGAGAAGAAAAGGTGGAAGAAGCATATACTTGCCCCACAAGGTTCCTCCTCCACTTGGCTTTCTCCTGAGAAGGCCAGGCATTTGCCCATCAAGGCTCCTCCATTGCTTGGCCTTCGCCCAAGGAGAGGTCTGGACAGAACAGGAGAAGGACAGAGGAGAGGGCCAGGCAGAGGAGGAAGAAATTAACATTAATTAATTGTAACATATTATTTATAATTATTAATAAATAAATATTTAATTAAAGCCTATCTATGGCCCTAAGAAGTTTAGTCTAGTTTAATTTTGGTCCTTACATATGGCCAAGTTGTGCAGGCCTGGTTTAGATCAAAGAAAGTTAATAGTACCACCTCTATTCTGCTTTGGTCAGGGTTCACCTGGAATACAATGTCCAGTTCTGGCCAACACAATTCAAGGATAGTGAAAAGCTGGAGCCTGTCCGGAGGAGGATGACCAAAACTGTCTGGAAACCATATCCTATGAGGAGTGACTTAGATAGCTGGGTATGTTTAGCCTGGAGAAGAGAAGGTTAAGAGGTGACATGATAGCCCTGTTTAAATATTTAAAAGGATGTCATACTGAAGATGGAACAAGCTTGTTTTTGCTGCTCCAGACACTAGGACATGGAGTAATGGATTCAAACTACAGGAGATGAGATTCCAGCTAAACATTAGGAAGACTTTTCCGACGATGAGTTGTTTCACATTAGAATATGCTGCCTCAGAGTGTTGTGAAGTTTCCATCTTTAGAGGTTTTTAAACATAGGCTGGGTGGTCATCTGTGGGGAATGCTTTGATTGTGTATTTCCTATATGGTAGGGGGTTAGATGGCCTGTGTGGTGTCTTCCAGCCCTATGATTCTGTGATTCTATGAAATATAAAACTAATGCAATACAATTGTAAAACAAATTATGCATACAGAAATACTGGATTTCAATACAAAGAACCAATGCAATATAATATAAAGCAAACTGGCAGATACATAAACATAATATACAAGATTATAATACATTATTAAACTAAAATTCCAAAGGACCAGTATGAGATCTCTACCAATATGAGTGCTTTAGGACCACAGAATGGGAGCTGTGAGCCCATCAGTGCCAAAATAGGAAGTGTGTTTGAGAGAACTAGTGCCTCCTCTTGGAGGCTATGTATGTGGACCACTATGAGTTTTCAGAACCTTCCAAGGGCTGTTTTATTTATGTAAATCTCAGTAGCTTTTTGTACAGACTGACCTAGATTGCCCCACCGTGTGAGCAGAGTCAGCTGTAAATCCACAAAAGCTTCCAGGCAGTTGCATATTAAGTCAGGACTAGTTCTATGGGAATTGGCCCAAAGATTTGAAAAATGTGACTAGAAGTACTAGCATAAAATGAATAAACAAATTAGAATATTTTTAAAGAAAAGCCATATAATATCTGCTTAGCCACACATACTCTTGGCAGTACAAGGAAATCAACTGCCATTTCTAGACTTTTGGAAATATAAAAAGACCTAACGCAAATGTGGCATTTTAACACACATTAAATATGATGAAGAAAAGTTAGTCTTTGGCTGAATAAGAACATACCTTCAATGCAAAGCGAGTGTCTGGTTTATCAGTCCCATAGATGGCCATTGCTTCATCATAGCTGATGGAAGGGAAGGGTGTGTTGATGGGCCCCCTTTCTTCTGGCCAGGAATACTGGAGCAACCCCTCTATTAAAGCTTGAATCCCAGCTTGGTCTACAAATGACATCTCAACATCAATCTTTAGAAAAAGAGTAAAGGAGAAGAGGATAAGTCTCAAACACTAAAAGATCACTATTGGCCCCATACAGACTGCCAAAATAAAGCTGCTTTGGGTTACTTCGGAGGTATGCTGTTTAAATGATACATGCGTCCTAAGATTCTGGAAGCTGCACCAAAGCTGTGTGCCAGTCCTTTGGACTGGATCATAGCTTTGGTGTGGCTTCTGGACTCTTAGGACGCATGCATCATTTAAACAGCATACCTCCAAAGTGATCTGAAGCAGCTTTACTTTGGCCTGTCTGTATGGGGCCTATTGTTTGCATTAAGGTAGAATTCAAAGACATAGGCATGTCAGTATGGAAAACCAGTATGCAAAGGGATCCTGTAGCACCTTTGAGACTAAGACCCAGTACAGACGGATGCTTTGCGCCAGTCTGGGGCTGATACAAGGGCTTCATTGGGTGGGGGCGCCCAGCCCTTCTAGCAGAGCCCATGTTCCATCTTGCCAGCACCCCACCTATACGGGGCACATGACAATGACACGCAGGCATCTGCCCACTCAAATATTTCTGCGTGTGCATCAATATCGCAGCTTCTTTTTGCTCCCAAGAGGAAGCGCATCGTTGCTGTGCTATTTGGTTGCTGTGGCAACGATGCGGGGCAAAGATGGGCGGGATGGAGCTGCCTGTCTGTCAAGCCCCTTACTGAGAAAAATAGGTTTTAGCACAAGCTTTCACAGATGTAGAAGTTGTCCACACTGACAAAATAAAGCAGCTTCAAACTGACTTGAAGTCTACCTGTCCAGGCAACACATGACGGGAAACCAGGCGGAAACTGACACATAGCTGTACTTCGGGGCTAAAAACTGGTACTCCACCTTAATGCAGAAATTGTGCATCATTAAACGTGCATATAAACAGCACAGTGTAATTACAGGAATGTGGGAAAGCCAAGGCAGTGTACAGAAGTGGTCTGGAGCTTGGGTCCAGAGACCAGTGGGACACAGCAGCTAGCACAATTGCTTGCTATACTTTTTTTTTTGCTTCAGCATGCAGGTACATGAGTGGCCAGCTGCATACTGACCAGTTGCACTATTGACCTGTCACATGCCCCTTGATGCAAAGGTACAATAGAAATGGCAGAACTGCTGGGGCGTAAAGAGATGCGCTGTGTCCACTATGACCATGTGTACAGTTGATCCACGCAGGCAGGACACACATGTACAGTTGATCCAGACAGGCAAAACGCACATGTACAGTTGATACACGCAGGCAGGGCGCAGACAGAGAAGGAAAAATTCCTCCCACACAGGCTTCAGCCTTGAGCTCTCGGCTTGCAGAAATAAACACTGCTGGACAGCAAGGCTCTCACTCAAACAAGAGGCCTTTAATTCACTTGTTCCAAACTATTTACAGGATCACACAGAGTACCAAACAGCCGTCTGGATACCCACAGCTCTATATACAAACAAAAAAGTGCTACGCCAGTCACCAACCACAACAACCCAACAACAGCGATAGTCACCTTTTACAGGTGGTCTTCTGTGAAGTCATGTGATAGCCATGCCACCAATGAAATCTTGCTTGTTTCATCCCCAGTGCATGTTGCATCATACAGTATCCCATGATGCACCTCTAGCTAATATCACCTACTTGCATGTTGCATCAGATGTCCCATGATGCACAGCTTCCAAATGCTGACTCATGGACACCTGCCACTTGAACTTTAGTTACCCCTGCTCCAGTTCCACCTAGTGGCCACATCCATGTCATTTCCAGGCCAAGTATGCCACATGGTCCTGACATTCCCCTCCAAATGACATGCGGTGTGTCCCATGTGTCATTTGCATTTGTCTCATGTGTGATGTAGTCCTGACTGTGTGTGTATCATTCCTGCTAGTCACCCACGTGTGACGTCCCACAGATGTCTGCTATGTGCAAATGTTTGCCGTGTTGTTCCAAGAACCAACATGCTGCAGCCTAAGCTCCCCATTCTGTACAAGTTTTCTGACTCTTGGTATCACCCCACAATCTACCAAGTCCTACATCTCCAGAGTCTAAAATTCTGTCATGCCTCCAGCATGTCTGTGAACTCCTATTCATATTAGTTGCTGTTCCACAGAGCTCCCTTAGACTTTTTGCCAACTGTCTAGCCCACTGCCCAGCACTCGTTATACCAGACAACACAGTAACCTCTGCATCTGTTGTCCTAGATGCTGTGGACCTGTGTCCCAATCCACCCAGTTCTGACTCCCCATCTGTCAAGCTCCAGCATCTGACTCTCACTGGTACATACAGTCTCTGGCACACCTTGAAACCTCTGTCCTGGTTTCTGCCAATCCAGATCCTCCTGCCTTGGGAGCTTTTCTGGTGTCCAGCAAACCTCTCTCTGGATCTCTGTGCCAACTTTTCTTGCACCAGTCTGATCCTCTGTTGATCCCTTGTTGCAATGAACAAACCTTTCCTTGTTTCTTGATAGCCCATGCCAGCCACATTCCTGGCTCTGGCTTCCCTGGTGCTATTAGGCTCAAACTTATTTTGCCTCTGCCGTATAGGCCTGGCCAACACACCAAACACATCCTGGATTCGCTCTGCCACACACACCTGAGCTCTGGCTACTTTCCACCCCTCCTGCTCTGTGCATGTCCCCCTGAGCTTTTCTTGGGTGTTCTCTGTTTTCCCAACCACTATCACAGAAGAGGTCTGTGCCTGTTTCACCACAAAAAACTTGCCCTTCTGACACCTCATGGGAATCAGGAATGTGCCTTCACCACCCTCAGAGATTATCCCCTCTGTTGTAAGCCTCCCAGATTCCCAGTGATTGGGCGGCATATAAATAAATCCTATTATTATTATTATTATTATTATTATTATTATTATTATTACACACACACATCCCTTAAAAAAGAATTAAACCTGTTAAGATTTAAAATACAGTCTGGTAAAAAAACTGTTAATAACAAATGTTCTATTGGGCAGAGAGGTAGCTCAGTACATAATGTATGTGGAGTACATTTATAGCTAAGCAATTCTATTCAGGAACGGCCTGCCGTAAGAGATCTGTCTTGATAGATATTTTGAAGCTATCTAAGCTGGTAATTTGACGGATCTCCTTCGGCAAGTCGTTCCACAGTCTGGGAGCGGTTGCAGAAAAGGTCCTCTGGGAGGTTGCAGCTAATCTGGTCTTTATAGGCTACAATAAATTCCTCCCAGAGGACATGAAGGTGCGGGTTGGATTATACAGAAGTAGGCAATCCCTTAAGTAGGTTGGACTCAGGCCATGTAGGGCTTTAAAGGTAATAACCAATACATTGTATTGCATCTGGAAACCAATAGACAAAATAATTCGACATCCCCATACGTCTACACAGAGGGACTAGTGTAAAGGAGAAGGAGTAGTAGAAAATCAAGCTTTAGCATCATTACCCCCAAGTCCCCTTAGTAGCCTCTGTCCACACATAAGGTGATTGCTTTATTGTCTGATAGTCAACCTACAATTGTATCCTTTGGCTGGACTCAGCCATTGCTATTTATTATCATCACTGATCTTCTCTTTGTGTGAGGAGATTTTAAGATGCCTCCCTGTACAGGTTGGAAAATTTCAATTTGTTTGAATAATAGACTGTTGCACAAGTGATTTGACCTATATCATCCTGGCCTTCAACTCATATTTCCTTATGGTTTAAACCAAAATAAATAGCAATGGGGAAAAAATTACCTGTGTGAATTCTGGCTGTCTGTCTGGCTTTGAACCTTCATCTCGATAGCAGCGGGCAACTTGGAAATACCTGACATTAGAGGTAAATGTTGTAAAGTTATTGTATTAATATTTTTTCAGAGATAATCAACATTTGCTGTGGGTGGGAGGAAAATGTTGCCAGCTGTGATCAAACCTAAACTTAAAAAGTTAACTCTCTACAGTCAAGAAGTGAGAGTGAGGGGGGAGAGCATGGAAGAAAAGACAGGGAAGAGTCCATGATGAAATAATAAGAGGATCCAATTAAAACATGACAGTAAGTCTTTAGAACACTTTCCTCAGAACTTCATAAATTTTGGCATAGTTTACCAACCATTACTAACTAAGACAGAATGTGTTGCCAATGACTCCTCCCTATTACAATTTTTCCACAATAACAAAGCAAGTGACGGGAGAGCTTTTCTGTCATGCTCTTGAAGTCTGGGTCTCTCTAAATACTTCTAATGGTTCCATACCTCAGCAGTACAACAAAGAACAGTATTCCCTAATCTCAGGAGAGTGGAGGACAGTCTCCTATTTTACTAAGCAGGGCCTTTGCCAGGGAACAATGTCCCAGTCAGTCAATCTGTGTCTGGAGGCTTTTGTCCACTGCCTACTAACCACTTTATTATGGAATTCACCTACTCATGAAGGGGTCAGTTTCTGTAACAAGCTATATATTTTGGTCTCTCCCACCTGCAGGTTGTGGAATAGTTTCCATCTCCTGGTGTCAGACAAGACATTCCCATCAAAATTCCATTTGCCAACAGAGGCCTAAGAAACTTACCTGTCCAGGCCTCCAACCATCAGTAGCTGCTTAAACTGCTGAGGACTCTGGGGTAATGAGTAAAATTTTCCAGCCTCCCGTGAAGGTACCACAAATTCCTTTGCGCCCTGGTATTACAAGGAGAGTGTAATGTAAAAGAAAAACTGCACTGACTTTAGCTGGTCTTGTGACTAAAACACAGAGGCCAGAACCCTATAGGTGGTGTATGCTAGCTGCATAACCAGAGGTATGTATCTTTTCTGTATGTTTGTGACATACAAGAAGTACCCAGTACCTTCTTACACAATTCCTTCTTACCTTTTTGCTGCTGGAGGGGACAGTGCCACAGCTTCTAGAAGACCTGTTCAGGGTCTGCCATGGCTGCTGTGCCTGACTCTGAATGGAAGGAACTACCTTCCTCAATGGCAGCCACTATTGTAGCCTTGGCCTTAGAAGGTCCCATTCAGAATCTGGTGAGGCTACTACATCAGACTTTAAACAGAAGGCACCGCCTCTTCTACAGTGGCAGCTGCAGTCTCCCTTCTCCTTTTGTGTGGTGTCTTTTTAGATTGTAAGCCTGAGGGCAGGGAACCGTCTAATTAAAAAGACTGTATGTACAGCGCTGTGTAAATTTACAGCGCTTTATAAATAAAAGATAATAATAATCATAATCATAATAATAATAATAATAATAATAATTCAAGGCCTGCCACATCTGCTGGGTGGGCAAAAAAGGGAAGCAACACCCTTCTCACTCACCTAACAGCCACACCAGTCCCACCAGGTATACCACCCTACTCTTGGATGTCAGCTGGTGTTGTCTGCATTCCCCTGGTAATGTCTCTGTTCTCAATATTTCTTTTTGCTAGGGTCCCTTTGAAAGAGTCAATAATCTTCTTCAGCTTATATCCAGAAAATAAACTTCTCCCAACACACCTTTGCCCATCAAACACAAAGCATATCCCCTGAATAAGCCAGTTTACATCCATTACGTCCAATCAGGACTGCTCTAATACAGTGGTACCCCGGGATACGAAATCACCGCGTTACGAAATTTCCGGGATACGAAAAAAATAAATAGGAAAAAACTGTTTCGGGTTACGGTTTTTTTTTTTTTGGCTTACGAAAAAATTTTTGGTGCTTTTCGGCGCTTTTTCACACGAAATCGCGGCTTTCAGCGCTAGCGGCTATGGCTTTTTCGGCTAGCGAAATTTTTCGGGTTACGAACGGCGCCGCGGAACGAATTACATTCGTAACCCGGGGTACCACTGTACTCATAAAAGGTCCCTACAGCACACTTACTCTTGAGTAGTCAAGTAAGTTCTTCACGCATAATGAAAACCCAACTTCGCAACTGGGCACAAAAAATAAATGTCATTAAAAATGAATGCTGATAACTGAATGAGTTTTCAGCTTGTTTCACTTCCCTTGCATGTAAGGTGGGATTCTTGTGTGCTTTTGCGTGCATGTGTGCGCAGATATGTGTTTTCTTTCAAGTATCCTTTATACTAACAGGGAATTTGTTTCAGGTTTTTGGTGCTTTTAAACTCCAAAAGTAAAAAGGAAAAGACCATGACTGACGGTGCGTGCAATCAATGCTATCCCAGTGGTACCCATCACATCTGTGAATATAGCCAGCTTGAAAAGAAAGCTAGGTTCTTTGATACAAACTATCATCTACATCATCCATATTATTGAGGAAGAGGACTAGATGATTCAAGGGCCCCTAGAACTATTCCCTACCATGGCATTTGACTCTTCTGGCCAGAGTTCTACCCCCTCTCCCTATTATAATGGGAGTCTAAGGCATAGGTCTGGAACTCAGTGCAATCTAGCTAAATCTATGAGCATAAGAAAAATTGATTAATTTTTTGGGCAGAAATTGTGGTTTCAAATAATCACTGCCACTCTTAAGAGTAATGTGACTATTTTCATCCTAGAGGTCTGGGCATTCCCTAAATGCTTTACAAAACAAAGTGTGCAGAAATATATCCACAGAAGAAAATAACAAAATGTATCAACAGAAAAGAAAAAATAAGCATACCTACCCCTGGAGTCTTTTTAAACAGTGTTGGAGTTTCCACATCCACAAACCCTAAAGCAAGATTTCACATATAAATTTGTGAACAGCACTTTCAGTAAAATGAGAAAAGCAAATGCTCCACAAGCTGTGACAAATCTCTGCACTCTTCTTACCATAACAGTTGCAGAGATATTCTCTCATTCTCATCACCATCTGGGATCTCAGCCGTAGATTGTACTGCATCTGAGCACGGCGCAAGTCCAAATAGCGATATTGCATTCTCAAAGCCTCACTTTTCTAAGCAAAAGAGGAATAGACAATAGTTTTGGAAACGGGGAAAAAAAATCAGAATTCACAAACATCAGGTTAGCTTCTAAAAGTATCAAAAAGAGAAAGTGAACGTGTTATAACGTGCAAAATATTTCAATTTTAGCTCTCAACCTCAAGAAGCTTATCTAAAATAAATTAATAATAACCTATACTAGTAAGGTAGTATCTGCCTTCACTGCAAACATGCAATCAGACAATTTCTAAAACTTACAGATTTTATCATCTCTTTTACCTGAAGTGTCTGACAAGCTATCTTTTGTCTGGAATAAAGGCTCTGGGTGTATGCAGCCATTCTATGACAACACAGAAGGCAATAGCATTCATATTCTAAATAACATCCATTTACATTTTTTTAAAAAAAAACTAGTTTTTAGACCTGATGTTTAGTTTTTGAAATGCATAATTAAGCAAAAGAATGGCAATTATACAAATATGATCAATTTTTGTCATTGATGTTGTTGTTATGGCTCAGCACAGCTAATTTTGTTTTATTTTAACTTTGTAAAAACCAGTTCTACAAAATTTAATTTTACATTACTAAGGGGCTGACCAGACGGGCCAGGATAGGAAGAGCCAAGTCCATGCTATCCTGACCCAGGCCAGTTCCTGGGCTAGTGCAAGGATAGGCAGGTGTTTACACCCTGTTCTTCAAAAACGTTGGCCAGGTCCACACAGAAGAAGAAAATGGAAAGTATGATAATACGGTTAGAGATAAATCTGGTAAAATATGTAGATTGATGAAAGAAAAATTTAAAATTTTTGAAGAATTTTATAAGGAATTGTATCAGGCAGGAGAAAATCATTTGGATAAAATAGAGAAATATGTGGAAGAAAATTGGGGGCAAAAATTAGAGGAAGAAGATAAAGAGTTACTGGAGCAACCCACTGAGAAGGCAGAGATAGTGGAGGTAATAAAGAAACTGAAAAATGGGAAAGCTCCGGGGATGGATGGATTGGGTCTAGAATATTATAAAGTGTTTGAAAAGATATTAATCCCAAAATTGTTAGAATTATATAATGGAATAATGAATGGGGAGAAGATACCAGCATTATGGCACCAATCATTAGTAATCTTAATACCAAAGGTAGATAAAGATTTAATTGACCCAGGGTCATACAGACCCATATCATTAATAAACCAAGATGCAAAGATTTTATCAGCAATAATAGCAAATAGATTGAATAAATGTATGTATAAGTATATAGGAAAGGATCAATGTGGATTTATAAAAGGAAGACAAATGTCCAATTTAGTAGGAAGAGTGTTGAATAAAATACATGTAATAGGGGAGAAAAAAAAATAAGGGCAGGGATTTTGGCATTAGACATATTTAAAGCGTTTGATTGTGTGGAATGGCCAACATTAAAAATAATTATGAAAAGATTTGGAATGGAGGATAGAATAAAAGGATTGATAGATCAATTATATCTTGATAATTCAGTAAAAGTAGTGGTAAATGATGGAATAACAAATGAAATAAGAGTGACAAGAGGTACAAGACCCTTGTCCACTATCACCAATATTATTTGCAATGGTTATAGAGTTGTTAGCGAACATTATAAGAAATGATAATAGTTTAGAAGGAATAGGACTTAAAAACAAACATAAAATTAGTTTATTTGCTGATGATACATTATTAACTATTAAAAATTTATTGGATAGATTGGGTAAAATAAAAGATTATTTAAAGATATTTGGAGAAATGACAGGGTTACAGATTAATTGGAATAAATCAGAAATGATGATATTTAATTATACAAAAAATAGAATTTGAGTTTATAAAACAAAAAAAATTAGAGATAAAGTTAAGAAGTAATATAAAATATTTAGGAATAAATATAACGAAGGATTTGAAGGAAATGGAAGATAAAAATCTGGTAGTACTAAGGAAAGAAGTGGAGAAAAAATTGGCAGAATATTAAAAAAAAAACCAGTTATCCTGGTTCGGAAGAATTGCATTAATCAAGATGAAAATATTACCAAAATTAAATTTTTTATTTAGAATGATACCATTAAAAGTGTCGGAAACCGAACTGAATAAATGGCAACAACTAATAAATATATTTTGTAATGGAGGAAAAAGAACAAGATTAAATAAACAGTTTTGGTATAAAACACAAAGAGAGGGAGGATAGATTTAGAATGGTTGGAAGTAGATACAGAGGAAGTAGATATGAAAATATGGAATATTTTTTTAAGAATTTTATTAGGAAAGAAATAAAAATTATTGGAAACCCACTTATGAAAAGTATAATATAAATATGGTATAAACATAAAAAAGAATTAATGAATGAAGATTCAATAATAACGCCAATAATAATGGAAAAGAAATTCCCAAAGAATTTGAGAGGATTGTTAGATAAGGAGTTAAAAGAAAGAAAAATAGACAGAATAGAAGATTGGATAGATGTAAGAATAGAGAAAGGAAATATAAAAGAAAAATTTATGGAAATAAAAATTTCATGGTTTCACTATATACAAATAGAACAATGGATTAAAAATTGGAGGAAAAGGAATGTAGAAAAGAAAAAGTATACGCAATTTGAACAAATAGTTCAGAAAGGAAGAGAAATGGAAGAAAATGAGAATATAAAAGGAACTACTAGTAAAATTTACAAAATGTTGATGGAGAATAAAGGAGGAAAAATAAAAGTAAATACTTTAAAGGGATTATGGGAAGAAGAATTGGGATGTAAAATAAATGACAAGGAATGGGATAGAATTTGGGAACAAAGACACCTGAAAAATTTATTGGTTCTGATAAAAGAAAATTATTATAAGTTGATTTGGAAATGGTACCTGACTCCAGTAAGATTACACAATATTAATAAGAATATTTCAAAAAATTGTTGGAGAGGCTGTCAAGAAGTCGGGTCATATATCCATATGTGGTGGCAATGTAAATATGTACAAAATTTTGGGGAAAAGTGCTATTAGAAATAGAAAATGTTATGAATATAAAAATAGATAGAAGACCGAGTATTGTTTTGTTATTATTATATAATTCAGAGAAATGAGGGGGGAAAAAGAAAAAGATTTGATAACAAATTTGCTTACAGTAGCGAGATTAATAATAGCAAGGTGTTGGAAAACAAAAACAGATGTAGAAGTGGAGGATTGGAAATTAGCTATTAATGATAAGTTGACATGTAAATTTAAAATAAAAAAAGGATTATGGAAAAGAAATGACTTTGAGGGGATTTGGAAAGAATTTGTCGAGAAAGTATTGAGAAAAGGAGATGGAAGATTACCTCCAGAAGACGAACTGAAATTTTGGATGGAATATAAGGATGGAAATGGTTCCGGGGAAGGGGAGCACTGAGGGGTATATAAAATAATGTGTTAAAATGTAATAGTATGTAAGAGAATGTAGGAAGATATTTGTTTATGGAAATATTATAAAAAATTAAATAATAGAGAAAAAAAAAGAAAATCCACCTCAGAGCAGTGAAATTCCTCTTTTGGGGAGCATTATTTTAACTACAATTTCTCTTTTCCTAGCACTCAATTGTCTTGGACCGTCTTACCCAGCCATTGGCTGGCTCCAC
>NC_056525.1:127169500-127243603 GCF_019175285.1 Sceloporus undulatus
CCCCCCCCCCCCCCCCCCCCCATATTGCCTCATAATTGTCTCTTGTCCAGGCTAAACATATCCAGCTTCCTAACCTGTCCTCGTAGGGAATGTTTTCCAGACCCTTCACCATTTTGGTCACTCTCCTTTGGACACACTCCAGCTTCTCAGCATCCTTTTTGAGTTGTGGTGTCCAGAACTGGACACAGAATTCTGTGTGTGTCCTGACCAAGATGTTTATCACACTATGCTCTTAAAGAGGTACTATTCCAGTGTGACTCCTCTAGCTGCCTCCTGTTGCATGCTGGGATTGGCAGTTTTAAGGAGGGGTATTTAGAATTCTCAGGCAGAGAAGTTCAACTCCTTAAAACTGCCAATCCCAGCATGCAACAGGAGGCTGCTAGAGGAGTCACACTGGAATACTAGCTCTTTAAGAGCATAGTGTGATAAACACCCAAGACAGAATAGAGTGGCACTATTACTTCCCTTGATCTAGACACTAGTGGCCCTTTCCCCCATGGTCTCAGATGGAGGGATCCCACTCCACTGCCTGGCTACTCCGTTTCTTAGTCCATTTGGATTGATCCCCATGGCCCTCAATAGCCATGAGCCCAAAAGTGGCAGTGGGCAAATCCTCTTCCCCTGACATGCTGGGACAGTCATCTAGGGGGTTTCTTTCTGCCATCCCTGATCTAATCACGTCCCCGACCGCACTAGTCCCTCTGATTGGTGAAGAAAAGAAGATAGCCAGGGAAGAACAAAAAGTGAGGATTTATTTACTTATTTATTTAAGTCAGTGAGCCAGTAGAGGAGTGGGAAGAGTAAGGAAGAGTAAGAGTAAGGGAAAATATACAAAGGTGAAGTCTACTCATCTAGAATTAGAATGATAGTAGTCAGTACAAGGAGAATAGCTCGGGAGCAGCCCACATAGAGCAAAGGCAGGAATTAGACTGAGAACTATGAAGGGGTGCTCCTCTTTACTGGTAGCTCTCAAGGTCTATGTTCTGCTTACTGGAGCAATGAGAAAGAGGAACCCACATCTGGATGCTTCAGGGACGTAGCTAGGATTTTAGGAAGGGGGGGGGTCCAGATTAAGTGCCACCATTATAATGGGGCTTGAGTGTGGCAGCGCAGCAGCACACACCATTCATTTTTCTAATGGAAGGGGGGGGGGGTCCGGACCCCCAGAACCCCCCCGGCTACGTCCCTGGATGCTTACCCTCTATCACTAAAAAAGGAAATTATAGAACTTTGAAGTTGATAGAGATTTTTCTAAAAAGTATGATTGTTAATCGTTATAATTGCATCAACATAGGCTTCTTTCCAAACTGTTGCCTCCCCTAGTATAAATATCAAGAGTTGAAAGTGCAAGAATCCCAAAGAGACCTTGTAACAAATTGTGTACCAGCAGAAATAAAAGGGAAATAGCCACCTTGATGAAGTCTTTCATTTCAAAGGGTAGTTTCTTACAGGAATTCAGGACCTCTGCTGTTTCTACTTTGACTTCTATGTCACCTGTTGGCATGCTCTAAAAAAAGGAAACAATCTGATAATTTTTTTAAAGCAAGTTAACATTTTTACAAACAGTTTTGATCATGGTGCTACAGTCATCTATACTTATGAATTGCTCTGAAGTACCTGAATGCTTTGCATCTGCATTTGCTCAGACATCTGTAGTGCCCAGCAGCACTGGCAATATACCTAGCATCCTAAAGTAGCCAAATGACATTCAAACCAAGAGAGCAGGGAGAATCAATGCACTCACAGGATTTGCTTGTCCTGGAGGCCGAGGGACAACTGTTCCAGTCACTCTCACAACAGATTCAACAGGAGTGTCACACAAGCTCTTCTTCACATGGGAAGCCGCCTAAAGACAGAAGGAAATAATGCATAAGAAAGATCACATGTATCATATGGGATAATTTCTACAGAGACTTACATTTGATTAGCTATGCTAGTCATGAACTAATTTCAGTCTAGCAATCTAATTTTGATTTTATTTTTTTAACAACAGACATCATAGTATATAAATATGTTTAAATTAACCAGCAAAGTTGCATACTCAGAATTTGTTAACACTTAAGGCAGGGTGGAGAAAATATACTCTATGAGTGCCCTTCTAGCCCCTGTTCTGTAGTCTCCCATGATAAAGTCTACCATGATTAGTAAACTGATAACTCTTTGAAAACCAGGCTCACTGAGTCAGCATCAATGGCTTCCTTCAAACTGGAGGGAAGTCCTAAATGGAGTGCTACAGTGTCTGGGGATAAGGCTCTTCAATTTTTTTTTATCAATAATTTAGATTAAGGGGTGGAAAAAATCAAGTTTGTGGATGATACAAAACTCAGGGCAGGGGGCAGCTAACACATTGGAAGATAGAAACAGAATTCTAAAGGAGCCTGATAAACTATAAATTTGGATGGAAATTAGTACAAGTTGCATATTCCTCATCCAAAATGTGTAGGTCCAGATTTTGGATTTTTTTTTTGGGGGGGGGGGGGGGATTATGGAATATTTGCATATACATAATGAGATATTTTGGAAATGGGATTCAAGTCTAAACACAAGATTATTTTGCTAACACAAGGAAGAAGCTAGGACCAATAGCAGCTTGTCTCCTCTACATTTAAAGTGCATACACTTGCACAGCTTTCCCAGCAGCATTGTCCAGCATAGGCAAGGGTGAGGAATACTGCGGGTTAAGTTCAACTTTATCTGATGGATCATATGATTGCCACCCTGCTTTTGGCAGCGAAGAACAAGGAGAATGAATGGTAGCAGCTGTCAGTGTCAGAGATAGAAAAATGACAGGTATTGTTGGTTGTTTCCACTTCTTGTACTGGCCAGAGGAACAAGGTTGGGGAGCAAACTGGTAGTGAAGAGAAAGAGGTCTTGCAGCCATTACTGCACTACTTCTCTTCACTCCAGTTTAATTACTTATCTCAGCTCTCCTATAGGCTACAAAGTGCAGACAAAGTGCTTCTTACCCAGAATTGTGGGGATGGGAATATCTCACAAGGCAGCAATAAGATACAAACGAAAATGGAGGCCATGTCAGCAGTGGGCCTCCTAGTGTTGTGTGAGCCATAGCCGTTGTCTGTTTATGTTGATCTCTGACACTGGGCTGAAAACAGGCCAGTGATCCACTGATGGAACACTGTCTATCTACCCCATTCCCACCTGAAGAGACATGCATTCAGTGACAGAAATGAAGAAAAAGACAGCTAGTATATTCATTTTTTAAAAGGCGCTGAAAGTATTTTTGAGGGCAACTCTAGAATGAATACTATTATTGTTATCATAGTGTTTTGCAAGGGCAACAATTTGCAAACACTTTCTTCATACAAATGGAGAAGAGATAGTACACATGAACATCACTGGATTGCCAATACAAAAATCAGACAGGCAAGAGATGGAGAAGTTCTGTTCTTGTAGCAAAAATGAGACCAGGCACAGACTGCAACATAGACCATGAACTACTAATATCAAAAGTTAGAATAAAGCTGAAGGGGTATACAAAATCAATTAACATGCCTCAATATGACCTGGAGAACGTTCTAGTAAAATTTAAAGACAAAGTGAAAAACAGATTTGCATTATTAAGCCTAACAGACCAGGAACCAGAAAAACTATGTTCACAAACCAATGACACAGTCAAGATGGAGTACAGAAAGACAGTATCTGCGGCCAAGAAGAAAGAGAAGGAACAATGTATGACAAACAAAATGTGAAGAAAATGTGAAGCAAACTGATAGAAAGAAAATCAACTCATTTTAAATGTGGTGCTGGAAAAGAGTTCCGTGGATATCGTGGACTGGTAAAAAGACAAAAGAAATTAGTCCTAGAGCAAATCAGACTTGAACTCTCCCTAGAAGCCAAGATTACTAAACTGAGGTGTCCTGCTTGGACATACGAGAAGACAATGCTACGAAAGGGTAGGGCAATAAAAAGAGAGGAAGACTGCATACCATATGGACAGACATAATCAAGGAGAACATGCCCGTTAGCCTGCAGGACCTGAGCAGAGTGGTTGAGGAAAGGGGTCGTAGGCGCGTTACAGACCGCCTGAAAGCGGCGGTCTGCCTGCACTGTCATCTGCGGTGCTGAGGAGCCCCAGCGGCCAAACCGTGAGGCTCCCCGGCACCGCAAAAAAGAAGTGCCAATGGCGCACTCGCCACATCATTTTTGCGGTGCACAACGTCAAAATGGAGGAGCCCATCTGTATAGGGTGCCACCATTTTGTACGCGCTCTGTGCGTACTAGGGTTAGGGGCATCCAGAAGGGTTTTATGCCCGTCTGGAACGGGCCTTAGAGACATCTCATTCATGAATCAAGACTGACTTGAAGGCAGTTAAAAACAACAAAAATAGCAGGCAGAAGGATGTAATTAGGTAGTTTAAAAATATGAACAACAACAGCTAACAAACATAAAAACTGAGCTTACTACTGCACATTCAGAATCAGAACGGCTGAAAATGTGCTAAAAACAAATGACAATAACTTAAAGCAGTGCACCTACAAAAGCAACATTTGACAGCTCTTACCTCATCTTGAGGTATAACTATCTGAGTGAGTCCCTGGAAGTCTCTCAAAACTATGAATTTCCCCTGTCTAATGAGAGGAGACATAAACTCATAATTATAACATATTAGATTAAATCTCTATCTATAGGCAATATACAAACAAACAATATGGCAGGAAACTGTCAAATTTAAGCTCATGTATTAATGTTCATCTGGTACAACTTCAAACAGAACTACTGCAAATCAAGGAGAAAGCTATGCTAGGTCTTTGTTGTTGTGTGCCTCCAAGTTGTTTCTAACTTATGGGGAATCTAAGGTGAACCTATCGCAATATTTTTTTTTGGCAAGATTTGTTCAGTGCAAGTTTGCTATTGTCTTCCTCTGAGACTAAAAGAGTGGGAATTGCCAAGGATCACTCACTGAGTTTCTATGGCTGAGTAGGAATTTAAACCCACGTCTCAGAATATAGTGCAAGTGTGGCGTAGTGGTTTGAGCAATGCACTACAACAGGAGACTGACATTCAAATTCCTGATTGGCCATGGAAACCTGCTGGCTGGCCTTGGGATTTGAGCCTCTTTGAGTTCCTGGCATGCTTGTTAGTTATTTATGACACTCATCTGTTTTCCAAGATTGCTAAAAAAAATGGCAATTGATTTAGGGAGTATGTTAGAAAGTGTCTTCAATACTTTTGAATGTAGAAGGAAGGATTAAATCTGACTAGAGTCTAGAGGGACCAAGCAAAAAGACTCAAAGTAAAAACTGAGTTACCCGCTAACTACAGTTGCAATTGAGTGGTTAGTTTTCAAACATTAGTTATCACTCTCTTGCCCAACGGAAAGACAGAAAAGATAAAGGAAAGGGCAATTAAAGTGATAATGGAATGGGAAGATCCTCCCCCAAAGAATAATCTACAGTTTGTGGATTTTTCAAAAAAAAAAAAAGCAATCTTGGGAGATCCATGAATAATGTTTATGTAATGAAACAGATGGACAGCTGGCAGGATAATAAAAGACACAGTGAATATGAACACGTGAAGTAGAAATATAGCCAGAATGATATATTGGTTTGGCACAGGACTATGACTCTAGAGACCAGGTTCAAAATCCTCACTCAACCATGAAACCACTGGTCGACCTTCAGCAAATCACATTGTCAAGCCTCAGAAGAGGTCAAAGGCAAAACTCCTCTGAATAAATCTTGCCAAGATACCCCTGTGATGGGGCGTCATAAGCTGGAAATGCCTGGGAGGTAACCACAACAACGAGGAGGCAGTACCAAGTAATGTTGATGGTCACTGATAGGTGGTTTTAAATGGAGCCCACAGATGGAGCATCCAGAATTGATGTTTGGACTGTGACTCTGGAGACTAGGGATTGGAATCCTCAGCTTGTGCCATGGAAACCCACTGGTGACTTTGGGCAAATCATCCGCTCTCAGCCTCTGGTGGAAGGTAAAGGCAAACCCTCTCCAAATCTTGTCAAGAAAACCCGGTGATAGGGTTCTCTTGGCAAGCTGAAAACTTGCCTAGTCAGAAATAACTTGAAGGCACACAACAACAAAATGGAAATAAAAATTTCAGTGGGAAGTCACTATCGGTACAACACTGTGCCCTCGTATATACTTGTCAAAGTGGGGCAGGGGAAACAAAGGAAGAAAGGTTGTTTATTTTGTGGCATTCCCAAACCATTTGTCTGGCCATTGCTGGAAACAAGATACTAAACTAGATGAACAACTATTAGGTTCTTAAAAATTTTAGTAATCCAACCACCCAAGTGTATTTTTTTTCTCTTTACCTCTGATATTGAACCATCCACATAGGGTGACCCTTGACCTATATGAGCAGAGCGTATTCCCCACATGTTTTAGTCCGAGAAACAAAACTATTGACATTTGGGAAAAGAAAAAAAATTAAATATAGTTATGTATTAATAAATGTTATAGAACAAATACATTTTTATTGCTGTACAAAGACTGGAAATTTAAATGAAGTGATTTTGCACCATTTCTACTGCATATAGCTTGGGCCATTTCACAGTCCAGGCGGGACCTGCCGCCGTTTTTTGACCTTGGGGCCCCACCTGGCCTCTGCATCTGTCCCAGGACAGCTGGACTCCTGGTTCCTGCCTCTCCATCCCAGTCTCCCCTTCCAAAAGCAGCCTCCGTTTGCATTGGAGAGGCTGCAGCCAGCCAGGCTCCCAGCTCCTCCATCCCCACTGGCCAGGCAGGGAGGAGAGGAGCTTTTCATTCAGCCATGCCAGGACTACAGAGAGAGCTGTTAGGAGGCAGGCAGAGAGGCAGTGCCTGGTAGGACTCTCTCTGCAGGGAGAAGGAAGGAAGAGTTTCCCCGGGTTTGGCAAGGTTTCTTCAGGGAGGGGTTGCCATTGCATCCTCTGAGGTTGAGAGAGAATGACTTCCCCAGGGCTTTGCAAAAGACAGGTCGCCATGTGCCATCCCCTGAGACTGAGAGAGTGTGATTAGCCCAGTGGTATGTTTATGTCCAGCACAGATGACCCTGGTCCTCTCTACTACTGCCTCCTAATGTCCCTTATCTTATATTATATTATATTATTATTATTAATTGAAGAGTCTGCTTTTTCAGATGCATTTAGTCTCAGAGGTGCCAAAACTACATGTCCCTTAATTCATTATTATTACTACTATTATTATTATATTATTATATATCTGAAAAGTCTACTTCCTCAGATGCATTAGTCTCAGCTCCCTAAGTGGCTCCTCATTGAGAATGGTTTTCCATACTTTTCACACGTTTTGGTCACCATGCTTTGGACACAATTCCAGCTTCTCAACATCCTTTTGAATAGTGGTGCCAGGAGAGTTCCAACCAAAGCAAAATAAAGTTGACTATACTTCCATCAGTCTAGACCAGTGTCTCCAAACTGAACCCTTTAAGATATTTGGACTTCACCTCCCAGAGCCTCAGCCATGTTGGCCAAAAGTCTGGGATCTGGGAGCTGAAGTCCAAAAATCCAAAAGAGAACAGTTTGGGGGACCACTGATGTGAGACACTATACTCTATGAGCAGTCTAGGATTGTAGTGTCTTTTAGCTGCCGCATCACACTGTTTAACTCAGGTTCAGTTTGCGTCACTAGGACTCTAGATCCCTTCATAGAATCGAAAGTTGGAAGAGACCACAAGGGGTTTTTTCGAGCTATGTGGCCATATTCTAAGAAGATTTCTCCTTATATTTCGCCAGCATCTGTGGCTGGCATCTCAGAGAAGGCTTGCCTGGAAAAACTAGGGGTGTTGTGTGTGGTGGTATATATCTATCTATCTATCTATATATATATATACACCACACACACGGTTCCGATACGTGGATGACACTTTCACCATCTGGAGCCATGAGGAAAAGACTGGCTGTGTTCCTGAACCTCTGAGCAACTACACCCCAACATCCAATTCACTATGGAAAAAGAAAAGGAAGGAACACTGCCATTTTTGGATGTCGGTCATCCGTAAACCGAACCAATGTTTGGGTCACACAGTATACAGAAAACCCACACATCGACAGATACCTCACAAACTCCCAACCATCACCACAACAAAAGAGACACAATCAAAACACTGATAGACTGAGCAAAACGCATCGGTGAACCACACTTCTTGGAGAATGAACTACACCTGAACCAGGCTTTACAGCTAATGGTTATTCCAGCTCAGACATCAGAAGGCTGCCAGGCCCAGGAATACCAGAGAAGTGAAGACAAGCAGCCACCCAAAGGGAAGTATTTTTACCATACATCAAAGGAGTCACAGACAATAGCAAAGTGGTGAGGAAGCACAACCTTCAAATGGTTTACAAACCGAGCAAGAAAATCCAGCAAATGCTTCACTCAGCCAAGGACCAGAGAACCCTCTCACAGCCGCAGGAGTTTACTGCATACCATGCGCTGTGGACAGTCTACATAGGGACACCAAACGCAGTGTGCAAAAAATCAAGACACGAGAGACACTACAGACTGGGCCATGTAGAAAAGTCAAGCAGTAGCAGAACATGCCACAGACCATCCGTGGCAAAAATACTGTTTGAAAACACTGAAATTCTGACCATGCAACCACTAACATGTCAGGATGCACAGGGAAGCACTGAAATCCACAAACATCTGGATAATTTCAACTGGAAAAGAAGAAACCCTAAAAGCGAACAAATTTGGCTACCAGTCCTGAAGAATAGCAAAATGAGGACTCAGCAAATGCAAATGGGAAACCACTCAGAGTCAGGGGTTTCCCAGCAGATAATGATCACCAATTAGCAGACACTAATCCTCTTTTGCATTAGCCTCCCAGCCTGAGGCCTGCCATCAGCAACAAACAATACACATGCAAATCACTCCTCATCCCAGCTCTCACACAGTATATATATATATAATATACCACACTTTTTCCGGCAAGCATTCTCTGAAGATGCCAGCACAGATGCTGGTGAAAGGTCAGGAAGAAACTCATCTAGAACATGGCACTAGCCCAAAAACCACAAAAGCTATCTTTTCCTGCAGCTTGCATCCACTGTCTGGGTCCTGTTCTCTGGAGCAGCAGAAAACAAGCTTGCTGCCTCTTCAATATTACGTTGTCAAGCCCAAGTCAGTGATGGCGAACCTATGGCATTGTGCCAAAGGTGGCGCTCAGAGCCCTCTCTGTGGGCACATGTGCCATCACCCCAGCACAGAGTTTGCCAGAGTTTGTTACTGGAAAGCCAGAGGACACAGCACTTTGCAATAAATAAGTGGATTTGGGTGGCACTTTGGGCACTCGGCCTCATAAAAGGTTCCACATCACTGCCCTCATCATTCCTCATAGGGCATGGTTTCCAGACCCTTCCACCATTTTAGTTGCCCTCCTTTGGACACATTGCTCCAGTTTCTCAATGTCCTTTTTTAATGTGGTGCCAGAAGGACACAATATCCAGGTGGGCCTGACAAAGCAGAATACAGTGGCACTATTACTTCCCTTGATCTAGACCCAGTGGTCCCCAAAAGGTGCCTTTAAGAGCTTTTGGACTTCAGCTCCCAGAAGCCTCAGCCATGAAGTCCAAAATCCCTTAAAGGGGACAGTTTGGGACCACTGGTCTAGACAAATGAGGGGCCATCCAGGGCTACCAACCTGGGGCAGCGGCCACGGTGCCAGAGATGGGCCTTCCCCTGGGACTGGGCGCCCCTCTGGCGAAGAGCAAGGACCAAGGGAGACGCAGCCCCCGCATGGCCCTGGCTGGGGAATGGGAAGAGCAGAAGCGGCCAGAGGAAGCAACCCTCGGTCTAGTCCCCTTCCTTCCTTCCTTCCTTCCTTCCTAAGCGCTCTCTTCACAACGGGCTTCGCCTTTGGGTGATTCGGAAACAACTAGGAGTCACGCAGCAGCAGCAACAAGGGGGAAAAAGAACTTCCAGTTTCCATCATTAATGTGGGCAGGAAGCCTTCGCGCCAGCACTAAATATGGCGTCAGAGAGACAACCAATCAGCGCCTCTATCTCTTTCCCTCACCTTCCGTACCAAATAGGCCCGGCGTCGGAGAGACAACCAATCACCGCGGACTCGGTTTCGCGCGTGGCAGAACGCGCCTGTTGGCGAAGTGGCTGCTGGGAAGGCCCATTTTTTGTTTTCAAAAACGCCCGCCTAAATTCGCCAAAGGCGGGAGTCCGGGGGTCGGGGAGGGTTATTCTCTCTTCTTCGCGGGCCTCAGTGATGGCGCAAGCGGAGCAGCCGGTAAGGGCAGCAGCCCTGAGGCCACAGACCTGCTTCTGGTCTCTGAAGTCCGCACTGCAAAAATAACCCGTTTGGTACCACGCTTAAGTCATTAAGGAATTCTGGGAGTTGGAGTATGTGGCCCCACAAGTACTCCAACGCCCAGAATTCCATAGTCTTGACGACAAACTTTTAAAGCGGTGTGAAACCGGATATCTCTCCCGTGTGGATGCATCCTTTAACTACATGGCCTCCATGCTATGAGATTTTTGGGGACTCGCTGTTGGGGATCCAGGCTCTGCTCTTCTCTTCCTCAGAGTTTTGCTCAGACTACAATTCCCAGAATCCACAGCATTGAGCCATGGTGCCAAGCTGGGTTATCCTGCACTGGAGGGTATCTCTCCTCTTGCTAGTGATGTCTGTGGTATGGTGAATGGTGCGTCGCCAAGCCCTCCTGCCTCCCTGGCTGAGCCGGCCCTCTGCATGGGCTTCCTTCCTCTCTTCCTCCTGCCCTCTGCCTTCCCCAGCATGGTGGTCTTTTCCAGGGAGTCCCGCTTTCCAGATGTGGCCAAAGTAAGACAGCCTAGTTGGGTCATTTTCGCTTCCAGGAAGACTTCGGTCTGATCTGTTCTAGGTAGCGATGTACGATTATTCATTCGTCATGCTTTGCTAAACATGCGAAGTATGGATTTTCTCAGCCCCTTTAATTTCAATTGGAGAATAAGATTAACCATCCATTAAGAAGCCAAGCCCTCCCCCAGTCCATCTGCCTTGGTCCAGGCCTTGGAGGTAGAGAGGAACTGCTGACCTCATCCCCTTCCCACCACCTTTCCCTTCTCCTTTTGTGTCATGTCTTTTAGATTGTAAGGGCAGGAACCGTTAATTAAAAAGATTATGGTACAGCCTGTGTAAATTTACACGCGCTTTATAAATAAAGGTTAATATATATGTGGGACCCTTACATGTGAAGCCGAAGCGTTTCATGGCCGACACCATCACTTTTTGTGGTTTTCCCAACGTGTAGGGCCGGTTCTAGAAAGTTTATTCCTGACATTTCGCCAGCATCGGTGGAATAAACTCTTCTAGACCCATGGCCACCAGCCTGGAAACCCACAAAAACTTACAATTGTTCCTTTGCAGATGAAGTAAAGGGACAGGAGCCAGTGCTCCGCAGATATAATTCCAACACAATATTGAGAGCATCCAAGCAATCGTACACCCATCGCAGTACGGATGTGAGATGGATAGAGAAGAAGGCAGATAGGAAGAAAGTTAATTCATTGGAGATGTGTGCTGGAGAAGAGTGCTAGAACTAGTGTTGTGAAATGACAATAGTTCTTCTTGTGCCTGAAAGGGTGGGGATGAAGTTACTTTTCTCGTCTCTCACAATAGCCCGCCATCAGCCTTCCAATCAGGGACCAGAATCTCTTTTTGAAGCCATTCTTTACAGCATCATGGCAATAAACAGGGGTGCAAAAGGGTGTGGTTTTTCACACAGCAGTGAAGGTAAAGTTATTTTGCCATTGAAGTGTTCAGACTGTGTTGTGTAGTTCTTTTGCAATGACTGGATTCAAATTTGCCAGTCTAAAATGGAAACGGTCACTCGAAGGATGGGGAGTAGCTTACTGTAATTTATGGGGAGATAGTGAAGAAGGCAAGCTGGGATAGTTTTATTTCAAGTCTCATGCTAGAAGGGGGACTGTGGGGGCTGTGTCCAAATTTTTCTAGCTTTATTTTCCTTCTCGGCCCTGTTCTCCCAGCACATACTAATGCATTGAACTCACATCCGTACTTGGTGATGGGGAGTACGACAGCTTGGATGATTCTCACTTTTGTGTTCAGTGTTATATCTTTATCATTATGTGAAGCTTGTTTTCTGCTGCACCAGAGACAGGACCCAAAACAATTGATGTAAACTGCAGGAAAAGAGATTCCACCTCAACATTAGGAAGAACTCCTGACAGTAAGGGCTGTCCGACAGTGGAACACACTCCCTCAGAGTGTAGTGGAGTCCTTCCTTAGAGGTCTTAAACAGAGGCTGATGGCCATCTGTCAGGGATGCTTTGATTGAGAGTTCCTGCATGGCAGAATGGAGTTGGACTGGATGGTCTTACCAACTCTGTGATTCTATGAAAAAAACCATGCAGTATAGTCAGGTCCTGGACCCCCTTAGGGCCACAGATCTCATTAATTCATGCCAACTCCCCCCTCCCCAGTCCTGAAGGAAGGAGACAGCCAGGTCACCACTAAAAGCAATTGCCCTTGCTAAATATGCTGGGGCTGCATTGTTTTATAGATATATGTGTGTGTGGTGTGTGTGTGTGTGGTGTGGAGAGTGAGAAGTGTTTATTTCCCAGCAGAGAAGGGGCCGGAGCATCCGTGATGTGGGTTTGCTCCGCCTGCTAAGGCTCCTGGAGGCAGGACGAAAAAATTTTAAAGCAGAGGCCCGGGGCCACGGCCCCGCCTCCATGGGCGGAGCGACCCCCAGAAACCCCAGTCCTCTTGCCTGCCTAGCTCCTGGTAGGAGCATCTCAGCTTCTCGAGGACACCTACTTGGCTCCCCCAGACTTGGCCTGGCTTATCCCCTCTTTTCTGCTTTCTTTCTCTCTTGCTCCTAAAAAAAAAAAAAAAAACCTTTTCCCTCTCTTCCTCCCCCTCTCTCTCCCTTCCCATGGCCAGCGAGGAGAAGACCAGCCAGCGGGCGCGGGCTCCCGCTCACCCGGGCAAGCCCGGCTTTGCCGGAAGCGCGCCCAGAGGCTCTGACCGCGGATGGAGGAGGTCAAGCGGGAGCCGGGCCGCACCGGGCGGAGGGAGATCCCTCACGGCCCGCTGCAGGGCCCAGGGCACCACAGCCGACCCGGCCAGTGTTGGAGGCTGGTGAGCCCCTACCACCACCGCAGAGGGCCCAGGGAAGAGGTAAGTCAACCCCCCCTGCCCTGCGCCGCTCCCTGGGACTCTCAGGGAGTCGGGGGCCGCAGGCCCTCTGCGCCCCCCCGCAGAGAGAGCGATGGCGGCGCTCCGCGGGGCCAGCCCGGTGCAGCGCAAGCCTGGGGCGCCGGCCCCTTCGTCCCTCCGCTTTTTTCCCCCCTCCTGGGGTGGCCGGGCCCCTTCCTCCAGGGTCCCTCCGCAGGCACAGGCCCAGCGGCAGAGCCACCGGGCGGCGCAAACGGCCCCTTCCCTCCCCAATGGGGGTTCCTTGGGCTCCTTTCACCCCACCAGGGGTGGTTTGGGATTGGAGGGCCCAACACCTGGCGCCCGACAAGACACCCGGTCGCGCGTGGACCATCGGGGCTCAGACCACGTGGGCCAAGATGGCGGCCGCCATCTTGGCCACAGCGGACGGAGATGGCGGCCGCATCTTGTTGACCCGGAAGTGGGGTCAAGAGGCCATGCGGCCTCCTATGGGGCCCGCCATGTTAGGGGCGACCAAAGAGCGGGGCTGCTAGTTCAGGCGGCGGCTAATGGCGGCCCCATGCCGGAGACTCGGACCGCGAGTCGGCCGACCTATCCATGACAGGCCTTCCCGGGGCCAGCGGGACAGCCATCCAGCCCGCTCCTCCTCCAACCACAATCTCCGCGGATCCCTTAGAGAGTCCAGGTCCCCAGATGACCTTCAGATACTAGGGCCCCTGGACTCCCAGCCAAGCCAGCCGCCAGATCCAGAGGATCCCAGAGGCGGGACTCCTCAATCGGACTCGGACTCTGATACGTCTCAGGTCTACCGACCCCCCAGCCAAGAGGGGCCCGATATGCAGCCCAACCTGAACAAGCGGGCCCGGTCTCCCTCGCCCCATTCCTCTGAGGAGCGAGGGTCCCCCAGCCAGCATAGACTCTGCGGCCTCCGAGTCTGAAAGAAGAAGCTCTCTCAGGACGAGGAGACGCGACCAGTGACCCCCCATGTCCTCGCGACTTCCTCAAGCCAGAGGACTATCCAACAATAATCAAGAAAACAATCAAAACCCTCGGCATCACCTTTGCCACCCCCCTTCGCACTCTGCGCTGGACTCAGAGCTCCCCAGGGTGGGGGAAGATCTTTTTCCCGCCCCTGTCAACCACGGTTCAGGAACTTCCATGCCCCTCCAACATCATGCAGATCGGTGAGAGACGAATGGAGAACTCCAGCAGCCTCTAGGTCCCAATCACAGCGCAATTTCGGAAGCATTACTCCTTCAGCGTGGAGTCATGGATAGTCCAAGGTCCCCCTAGTGGACGCTCTTGTCCGCCCTCGTTTCTTTCGACAGTTTTCACCAGGGATGGCGAGGACACACTGCAGAAATCCTGAGGTCCGAAGGGCCGAGGGGGCACTCAAGAAGGCACACGAAGCCTCTTCGATAGCCATAAGGGGCAGCCCACCACTGTCTCGCTGGGCTATGCGCGCATCGCTGCAATGGGCCAAAGAGTTGCAGGAGCTGCTGCCCCATGCAGAACACCAAGGTCCGACAGACCATCAATAAGATCACCAGTCGCTGGCTCTCGGGGCAGATGGCAACCCGGGACTGTGTGCAGCAGTGCGCCAGGCCCAGGCGGCGGCACTAGCAGTGCGATGTCAGCATGAGGCTCAAGAACTGGCAGGTAGACGCCAGATCCAAACACAAACTGGGCTTTTACCCCCTTTTAGGGACTAATTGTTCGGCGAATCCCTCGAACCGGTGCTGATCGAGGCAGGACAAAAAGAAAACCTTACCTTCATCAGAAAAGAGGCCGACAAGAGACGTTCAGGAACCGGTCTTCCTTTCGTTCAGCACGATCCTTCTCCCCCTCTCATTCTCAGTCCAGAGAGGCAGAGACCCCAAGCCCAGATGGGGCGACAACAAGTTCACAAGCACGAAATCGACCTCCCTTCTCCCCCAAAGAAAGGAGGTGGCCCCAAATCCAATTCAAAAAATCAACAGTCATGACGGTGCCCCTCCGTAGGAGGCCACTCCAGGGATTCGCAGGGGCTTGGGAGCGATCCACGTCGGACAAGTGGGTTCCTCGACACCATCCGCAGGGGAAACAAGATAGAACTTTCATCGACCTCCTCCCAACACGTTCATCCCCTCTCCCAAGTCCACACGACTCAAACAAACATCGCCTCCTGCTGGAAGCCATCGATCGTCACTCGCCATTCACGCAATCGAACCTGTGCCAGTTGCTCAAAGAGGCCAAGGTGCACTACTCTCCACTTTCTTCCTGGTACCGAAGAAAAACGGAACTTGGGAGCCATCCTCAACCTGCGAGCAGTCACAACCGCTTCGTCCGGAAGAAAAAATTCAGGATGAGACCCTGAAAACCATTCTCAACAGCCTCGCCCCAACGACTTTCCTTTCTCTCGAGACTACAGGATGCCTATCTCACATTTGATTCACCCATCCTCCCGTGTTTCCTACGCTCAGATATGGCAGGCGCCACTCCAATACAGGGCCCTCCCCTTTGGCTCCTTCGCGCCCAGAATATTCCCGAAAGTCATGGTAGCCCAGTCGCCCACTGGAGGACCAACGCCCCATGTGCACCCACCTGGACGACTCAGGATCAGGGCCCCCTCAAGGAACAGCCATCCGGGACACCACCATCATACGCAAATCCCTGGAAGATCAGGCTTCCTGATCAATCTGGCAAGAGCTCCGTTCACCCCAGTCAGACGATCACTCACCTGGAGCCTGATAGACACAAGGGCGGGGATGGTCCGCCTCCCACCCGAGCGATCCAGTCCATCCGGAGTCAATGCTTCAGGTCTGCGATCCTCTCGCACCAGTCTCCGGTTGCTCGCTCACCTACAGGGTCTGATGATAGCTGCGATCGAGTGCCTACCTTGGGCGAGATCCACGCCAGAACTCCGTCTGCTTCTGCGGCCGCACCAGAAGGCCATTGCGCTGAAGAGCCATGCCAGATATTAGTGCCCAACAGCGTCGACAGTCCCTCAGTGGTGGATAGCCCCCAGTCCACAAGGATCGACCCATCTGACGCCGAAAAAGTCACAGATACCACGGACGCCAGCCCCGGGGCTGGGGGGCAAACTGTGGACCCACACTTGGCCCAGGGGAGGTGGAGCCCGGAGGAGCGAGCTCACAGCATCAATTGGCTAGAACCTCCGAGCGATCCGCCTAGCCCTCCAGTCCTTCGGCCAGTCAATCCCCACAGGTCAGTCCTCGGCGTACAGACAACATCACCGCCAAGGCTCACATAAACCACAAGGCGGCCAAGATCAGGTGCCCTCATGGGGGAAGCCCAGGCTCTGCTGTCATGGGCAGAGACGAATCTGCTGTCCCTAGAGGCCGAACACCTCAGGGACAACTCAACAACCGCACAGATTGGCTCAGTCGGACCGATATAGACCGGGAGAGTGGAGTCTTCATCCGGAGGTCTTCCAATCCATAACAGAGATGATGGGCCGCCCGATCCTGGACCTGTTTCGCATCGCCGGCCAACGCCAAGACCCCCAGGTTCTTCTCAAGGTTCAAGACCCAGGGGGCAGAAAACTCGACGCCCTAAACTGCAGCTGGCCAGAGGGCCTCTTTACGCTTTCCCCCAGTCGCTACTATCACGCCTTCTGTCCAAAATCTAACGACGAGATCAACAGACATCCTCATGCGCCCCCGGCCTGGCCGAGACGCCCTCGTGTTCGGGAGATTCATCCAGTCCATCACAGCCTGCCCCTCCCACCAGGCCAGACCTGTTGGCTCAGGGCCAGATCATCACCCAGATCCCGCTGTCGTCACTTCCACGCTGGAAATTGAAGGGACATGTACCACATACGGCTACTCCTCTGAAGTAATCGAGTCCATCCTGGCATCGAGGCGTCCATCCACCATGAAGATCTATGAGTACACCTTCAGGGCTTTAAGAGATGGGTGTAAGAGAAAAAAGGACGTCATTCAAATCTCTGTTGCCACAACTCCATTCTCCAAGACGGCTTCGGCCAGGCTCGGCCCACACAAAAGACAGGGGCAGCAATCACTTCGACTACGCCACACGAACAGGCCGCGGCGATATCTCACACCAAACAATTAGGAGGTTACTCAAGGGAGTCTCCAACAGGCGCCCAACAAACACCGATTCCCTCGTGGGACCTACACAAGGTACTGTAGCCCGGACGATACAGCCTTTCGAGCCGCTGAGGGAGGCGTCTCTCAAGTTCCTCACCTCAAGAGCTCATCCCACACGCGCACAATCGGCCCGCAAGTATCGGAGATCGGACGTGTCGTGAGGAAAGAACTCTGCGCCATTAGACCTGATTCCGTTCTGTTGAGGCCAGACCCCACCTTTATCCCAAAGGTAATTCGATTTTCCACTCCTCCCAGGACATCGTCTTTGCCCACCCTTCTGCCCTCACCCGACCAGTGAGTTGGACAGGGCTGGCATACCTTGGACGTCCGCAGAGCCATAAAATATACCTCAAAGGACGGCGGCCTTCAGAAAGTCAGAATCACTCTTCGTCTCCTTCCAACCGCGATCCAAGGGTAAAAAGGTATCAGCGTCGACACTGTCAAGATGGATCAAGGTCTGCATACTTGAATGCACAAGGCCTGAACCTACCTCCGCCAAACGGCACTTGGCACATTCCACCAGAGTGCATCCACTCGGCTGCTTCTCCCACATGCACCCCCTGGCAGAAATCTGCCGAGCGGTACCTGGAACTCCCTCCACGTTTGCCAGACACTACAAGCTCGACAAGTCCGTCGGCCGAGGCAGCCGTTGGCCGCAGGGTTCTTCAAAAATAGTGCCCGACTCCCCTACACCAGCAGGCCCCCACTGGTTGGGCACACTTTTGTAAATCCCAACATCAGGATGCTCGGCCCTTCTCGCTGGGAAATGGTACGTTAGTACTTACCTGAGAGACGTCCTTTCCAGAGAGAAGGCGGGCATCCTCCCACCCTGTCTAACTGCAGCCGCCTATGGGTCCAGGGTCGGGGCACACACTGCTTTCTCCTTTTTTCCGTTCTCATCCCTCCGAGCTTCACGCCTCTACCTCCTAGAGGCCAAGTCTGGATACCAATGCATCTCAAGATTTACCAGTCGCTGGGCTGGTCACTGACTGAGGTTTCTGGGGGTCGCTCCGCCCATGGAGGCGGGGCCGGGCCCCGGGCCTCTGCTTTAAATTTTCCGTCCTGCCTCCAGGAGCCTTAGCAGGCGACAACCCAACATCAGGATGCCCGGACCTTCTTCTCTGCTGGAAAGGACGCTCTCAGGTAAGTACACGTACCAATTAGTAGACCATGTGGAGGATCCTGGGAATAAAAAGTAGTAGTAGTCTGAATGTACCTGCCCTGTGTAATGACAAACCTGTCTGCAACCTAATGCACAGCATGTCATCCTGAGGAGGAGTGGTTCAAAGTGGGAGTAGAAAGAAAATGGTAGGATTCAAAGTTGAGGATTAACATTGTAAACTTTTTTGTTCAGTTTTTATCACTATAAACAAACATGTAGAACAAAGCAAGCGAAACACAGACAGAAAAACACAACACAAACTCCAATTATTATTATTGTTAATTATATTAACAATAAAAAACATATATAGTACTTCCTTCCCTAGCTTGTCCTCTCATTTCTGTACACTTTAAAAAAACCTACTTTTCTTTAAAGTTTAATCAAGAATGTAAACATTGATTTTTCTCCTTCTCAATCTCTTTCTTCGCATTCTAATTTTGCTTTATATGTAACTCTGATGTGTTCATCTATCTTTTTCCATCTGGCTATGTAAATAAGGAGACCTTGGTCGGGGAATTTATCATTAGCTCAAACAGAGGACGTTCTCTATCCTATGTATACGAATGAGCCAAGTAAATAGGTCAACAGAGAAAGTTTTATGAAAACTAATCTGTTTATTTTCATTCACACATAAGACAATCATACACTCGCACAATCATCCAAGAACTAGAGGATATATAATTTAGCGTTGGATAATACATGAGGCTTTTCTAAGTGTTATATTCACCTGTATTGGTGTTGTCTCCAGGTCCAGATTGATGAAGACTCAGCAACACGAGGGGAAGGAAGGAGGGGGATTGGATTGGAACTATATCAGAACTCAGACTGACATAAGCCTGTCGGAATTCTAACATGGAACATAGACAAAAGATTTGAGGGACCTTAAATAGGCCAAAATCTTGCCTCAGGCGAAGAGTTTGTTTCCACATTTCAAAGCAAGCCAATCTACATATTAAAGATTGCTTGATCTATAGAAGTCCTCAAGGTAGAATGGTTCTGGCTGGCAAAGCATCCTGGCCATAAAGCTGCCTCAAGGTGTAAATGATCTTTTCTGTTGGCAAACTTCCTATCTGAGCCTCTTGATCTATGTTTCAATAGCCTACGTGACCGGTCCGGCTTGCAGTGATGGAGAATCTACGTCAGGTATCCCATCAGGCCTCTGCCATAGGGTCATCAGAAGAAAAAGTCATACACATTTAGGATTTTAAGGCACCCGTGCTGGTAACCAGCTAACCTTTCGCCAATACATCACAGAAAAAAACAAATACCAGAAAAACTATGAGTATAACTTCACACAATCTGTTCTGTTTTCTCTTTCTCCCTTTTTATTGGGTAGCCCTCTTTTAGAGCCCTTAGGTCTGTGATGACTGTTAGGTCTTCTTTAATCAGTTTGGACTAAATAATCCTTTACTAGGTCCCAATCCTTGTCAAATTTATCTTTGGGGACTTCTCATAGTAACATCGTTAGTTTATCATTGACCATATATTCTGCTAATTTGTCCTTCCATTCGCTTATCTTAGGAGTTTCAGCTTCTTTCCATTTTTTAGCCAACGGCGGGTTACAGACCACCGAAAAGAAGGGGTCTGGCTCCGCCTCCGCTTGCAGCGTTCGGGAGCCGCAGCTTTTAAACCGCACAGCTCCCAGACGCTGCAGAGGAGCGCGGAAATCGCGCTCCTTCTCAGGTCCCAGAAGAGACACCGCGAGGCACTAGTCGTGCGCTTACGTCATCATTTCCGGGGTGTGACGTGCGGACGCAGTGCGTCCGCTGAATCAAGATGGCGGTGGCCATGTGGAACGGCCGTCACCATTTTGTGCGTGCGGAGCGTGTACTAGGGTTAGGGGGTGCGGGAGCACCACCCCTTCCTAACCCTAGTACGCGCTCGTCGTGTACTATATGGCGGTTTGTAACCCGCCAACGTTACTCTAGCAGCAGTAATCATGTAGTACATAATTTTCCCGTATTGTCTTTCAATTTTTTCTTCTGCCATTCCTAGAATGAAGATTCCCACGGATAGTTTTATTTTAGATTTTAAGGTAGTATTTATAATATCACAAATCTGTCTCCAATATTTATGTACTTTTCCACATGACCACCACATGTGTAACATAGAGCCTTTATTTTTTCTGCACTTCCAACACCTGTCACTGGTATTCCCATAAATCTTGCTTAATCTTTCCAGGGTCAAGTACCATCTAAATTGGACTTCGTAGTAATTTTCTTTTACCTGTACCGACAACGTATGTTTAGTTCCTTTTTCCCAGTTCAACTCCCATTCGTTCAGGTCTATAACTTCTCCTGTGACCACCTTACCATATAGTCTTTTACACTGTATATACTGACTTTTCATGTTTTCAGTCATTATCTATATATAAACTTCTCATTCTGCCTTTTTTGTGCTTTGGGTAAGCTGGGGAGGAAAAGAATCCAGCCAGTATAAAGCAACTGGGAGAGGCTATTGCATTAAATGTTACAAACAGAATTTTTGAAGCTGTATGAAAAGTATCTTGTATCATTTAGAGTGGTTCAGATACCATAGTTAAAATCAAAATACTTCAGCCTAATCCCAAGTAACCATGCAAATTTTTGGAGCCTGTATTAGTTGCTCAATGACAATTTGTTGCTGTTCCTTCTAGTTCAAAATCTGCATTAACCAGGTGTGAAATGCACTGTCGTTAAACTTCTATGCTAGTTTTGAATTTAATATTGTAAGGCAACCTTCTCAAGTCAATGTTTGGCAGAGTTTCTCAGCTTGCTTCTTCTCTACAGCTTAGCTATATATCTTTGTTATGTATGTGGGTCTTTTCTAAACCAGATGATCATCTGACTTTTCTTATTTTGTGCAAAATGATTCAATGTTTGTTTCTTTTGAACTATTGTGTAGGATACTAGCTCTTCTGACTCCAGAAGAGTGACTTCTGTTAGAAGAAAAACTATAGACCGTGGTGGTGTAAACTTCAATAGCACTGCACATCTTTCAAGAGGCACGGTGTCTCTCAGGAGAGGCAACCTGTTTGGTCAGATGCCAGCTAAGAGGATGGTTTCACAAATTCCTCACTTGCCGGTAAGACTTCTCTTAGGCATAGCAGACTATATGCTTGAGGTTCAACCAGATTTTAATATCATTGTTTCAGCCTTGCTACAGAGAAAATGCGGAGAAGATAAATGGGATGGCTGCAAGAGTTCATCAATTGGTAAAAGCTAAGAGTTTGGGGCTGATTTAAACTCTTTATACGTAGAAGAAACACTATAATAAATTATCACTAATTAATGGGCAGGAGTTGGGGATTTTGATACCATTAGTTGTATCTGGCTCCAAAAACAATGGGGGAAAACAGGGCTTAAGAGAAGATGAAGAAGGGTTTGAAAACCACTGAACTAAAGTAATATGAGTTTACCTATAGGTTAAGACATCAACAAATCTACTCACTGGGACAAGTGTCTATAGACCTCTGATAGTTGGGGATAGCAGCAGCATAGAGTTCCCTACCTCAGGTCTCCAGTACAGATTTTGAATAAGTAAGAGACTGCAGATGCAGAAGAGGCTCCACTTTCTTATCTTCTTCATGCTTACAAAAATGGGAAGTAGCTTCTTTAGATTGTCCAGTTGCTAAAATAAGATGAGAACATAGTTTACTATCTGGGTCTCTTGCTTTTGATGAATATGTTTATATTAAAAATAATACATATTCCCTTGACCCTCTGAGTCATGGTATGGGCAAAATGAATTGGGTTGCAGGCCACAAAAGCCCATCTCCCCCCAAAATGTGTCAGACTTCAAGGTACCACAGGACTCTATGGTAATCTATTCTGGAGCATATGTTTATAGCATCATTATGTAAAGGACAGATGCTGTCCTCAGAACTGGAGAAACTAGCAATTCTTAGTAAGGCTTTCTCTACATGAAGAATTATGAGTGAAAATATAAAATCTGGGCACCATTTAAACCATATCTACAGAATTAAACCTCTTATTTTCATTCCAGGCAAAAGATGATCCTCAGATAGGCTTCCTTCTTAGTAAGCAGTGGACTTTATACAGCGTCACCCCTCTATACAAATTCTCTTACGGACAGCTGCAGGCATATTCCAGACAGCTGAGTCTTTTTATTGCTGCTGAAAAGCAAAAGAACCTTGTTATGGAAGCTGAACCTGATCTTCCATATAAAGTAAAATTCTCTTCACTCTCAGCTTTGAAAATGACAGAACGTGAACAGGCATCAGTCCTTATTCAGGTAGGTAGTGTAGTTCTTAGTTTTGATACCAGCATATATTTTTAAAGAACTAAATTTAAAGATTTAAATTACAGCCTAAATCACTAATGAGGAAGATGTTATTTAAGCTTCCTTTTTTCATTGTTTAAATGTAACCTTCATATATATTGAGAGATATGTTTCATTAGGACATAGGCACTTGCTAAGCAATCCTTCTATTTTCAGATTAATGTTCAATTCTTCAAAAATTAGATCCCTTACAACACTTACAGACTCCACCACCTTGTTTAGATGTATCTAGTCTAAGTGCTTTGTTTATTATTTGTTTTAATGAAATTTTAATTTTCTTTAAATTTTTAAATTTGGATGTTTATTTGTATTTTTTAATCAGTTTTTATCAACCCAGTCTATTTGTTTGTCTTAACATTTCTGAACTATACTATTCAAGACAGATTTAATTCATTCAGTTATGTATGCCACCATAGTCCCACTTAAGCAGACTAACTTTTTTGGGGACACCAGTATATACATGCAGCATTGCATTGGTGCTGTAGTGCCTGTGCCAAAGATTTTACCCTCCCTCCTGAAGCCTTTGAATCATCTGGATTTCCCAGACTTCCAAATAAGGTTTCTAGATGCATGCAGAACTGTAGTGAAGGGGTCTATTGCCTCACCTTGATTCCACTGATCAAAGCAGAAGTAAATGGATCTCCCCCATTGGTTTTAGGTTAAAGATTCTGTGGTTAGAGTAAGCTATTCTGTCACCAAGCACGAATGCCTTTATTATGCAATTTCTAACTGTTTGAGAATGTTTCTGTCAGAGTGAATGGGGGAGATAACCCACTGCAGGACATCTTCTGCACACATCCACACCTGTTGGATGACAAAGAATCACAAGTGTGATTCCGTCCAATTAAAAAGATTGTATGTACAGTGCTGTGTAAATTTACAGCGCTTTATAAATAAAGGTTAATAATAAAGTGCCAGTAATTCTGTTTTTATTTTCTGAAGAATCGTTAAAACTTAACTCTTTGTTGATGGCAGTAAACCAGTCAGCGACTTGGATGTGTATCTTTCAATATTCTTGAGCAAAGAACAAGTGGGGGTGCCACAGAATATATGGATCACTGAGCAGAGGAACAATAATTTTGATGTAATGCGAGTAAAGTATTGATCCTGTTTCTTACTCACTAAAACCCTACGGCCTGAAAAGAGACAGGGAGCAGACTTTAGCCCAGTAATAGTAAAAGAACCTAAGAGCCTTGCTGTATTATACCAAATGTCTTTCTACTCTAGCACTCAGCTGCCTAAAGTAGCCTGGCAGTTACTTGTGAAAAACTCAGAGAGCAACTCACATTTATGGATATATTGCTTCTGAACATGGAAGCTGATAGAGCCATTTATAGATCTAAAAGCCATCTACCTAAGCCTGCAATCTTAAGCATTGCTTTGCAGAATAAGACCTGTTGAACATGCACAGTGTCGGAGTTTTAGGGATCTGTGCCTCCAGGCTTCCTGTGTGTTAGACGCTGTAAAAATTTGTCACTGAAGTAATATTGGGGGAATATCCTATAAGTACATCTTCCTCGTTTTCCCAACAGAGAAAGGCACAACATCTGGTTTTTGGTTTTTCCTCCCACTTGCTTCTGTTAGGCATGAAGAAGAAAAAACACCTTCCAGTTCCCAGGTGGGGGAATAAGCCCCCTAAAATTCAGTCTTTTTCTTGCTTACACTTCCAGCAAGAGTCAGACATGTTTTCCAACACTGCATCTTCATCACTTCAGCTGTTTGTTTTCTCCCATTTGGTCTCTGGCTTCCTATTGCCTTCCTCCTTCTTTTCTCTTGCTTTTAAAAAAAAGCACTTTGTCCCTTTTGCTTCCAGTGCTGTCACTTTTTCCTCTCCAGAAACAGAGGATTTTCAGGCAGGGACAGCTGTGGGGATGTCGAGGAAGGAAGAGAGGTCTACTGCCAGCACCAGCAATGCATCTCCCCATCCAACAACACAGTGGCAAGGACTTGCTTTATTTTTGGCAAGAGTACAGTAGGAACCTTGAGTCTAGATAGTGATAGGCCAATGGAAAGGGGGCAGCCACTGGAGGGAAATCTCTACATTGCTGTAGCCACCCAGAATCACCACCCAACCTGTTTCAGGCTAGGGAAACACCTTGGAACTTCAATGACTACATGGAGGCAGTAAGTATCAGTGGGCCCCTACAAAAACAGAGACTGACCATTGAACACCCCCACCTATCCAGTTAGTGGCCTGGATCCAGACGCTCATACCCTGGGAAACTAAGGGTATGAAATAAGACCAGGAATCCTGAGAGGACAGATGAGGGTTGCATTTTCCCATTCTGTCATGGGAACAGCCACACACACACACACCCACATCACTTGGCAGCACACATGGGCTCCAGCAAGAATGCGAAGAACACCTGGGAGAACTGAGGCTTCCTACACTGATGCTGGTGGCTGCCATCTTGGCCAGGTGGGAGGTAGTTCCAGGAAGAAGTTTGATTCCAAGGTTGATTACCCACAACACCCCCCCCCCAACAAGCGTAGTAGGCCTGATGAAAGAAGCCACCAAGATAGTCAAGCCCAGATCCCTACACTCATCTGAAGCTTTCACATGCCCATCCAATGAAAGGATACACTGTCAAAGTGTTTCATAGGCACAAACAGCTGGATTCTTTCAATTCTCAATTTCAACCCTGTTGGAATTCCTCCTTACAAACAGGCATCTCAAATCTCCTCTCATCTGCAGTTCTAGAGATACCTTAGCTGACGAACCTAGCACCACCAACAGCACATCACTTTCCCTCTTGGGATTTGCACAGTGTTCAAAGCATTGACTGTGCCAACCTTTGGGAGGCTGCTCTTAAAGCAGCTATCACAGAAAGTCCTCTTACATACAGCCATCACCCCAGCATGCAGGATCTCCACGCTAGATGCCCTGTCTATGTGCAGGGAACTGTATGATCAGACCAAAGTTGGTACTGCATCAGATGGACCATGCCTTCATTCCCAAGGTGAACTCTGTTTCACATGTCTGAGGATGTGACTTTCTTTTGCCCACACCCATCCAAAGAACTGGAAAGGATGTAGCACACTTTAGACATGTGCAGAGCCATAAGAATTTACCTGAAAAGGACAAAGAACATCCAAGTTTCGAAGGCACTATTCATTTCCTTTCAGCCACGCTCCATGGGAAAGAAGGTCACTTAGTAGGTGGAACAGAATCTATATTGCAACATGCTACCAGTCTTTTGACTTGATATCTCCAGATGGAGTAGTGGCTCACTAGGAGTTCAGTCACCATGGCACTAGTCACCAGTGCTCTTCTGCAGGAGATCTGTACGGCAGCTATGTGGAAGTCATCCTCCATGTTTGTTAGACATTACAAACTAGACATTTTCCAGTCAGCAGAGACTGCTTTTGGAAGGAGGGTGCTACAGCACGTTGTCAATAGCTGCCAATACACCCACTTTAGGCAAGAGGGCTTTTTATACAGGATGTTCTGTTCTTCTCTACTGGGAAAAGGAATGTTGGTTTTTACCTACGATATGTTGAATTCCAGCAGAGAAGGGCTGAACATCTTACCCACCCTATGGATGCTGGCAGAGAGGTCTGGGTATAACATGTATAAATAAATTACAATAGATAGATTGTCACCCCCTACAGGGGTCACATACATTATTTTGTTCCTTAACATTAAGTTGAATATTTGTGTAAGTTGTTGCCTTACATTATTTATTTATTTACGGTATGTATACCCCACCCTTGAGCCCTAAAGGCTCTCATATGTTTCCAGTTTTTGCACCTGGTTATAATTCTACATTAACAAACAGTGATGTTCCTTTCTATTCTGATTGAGCTTGGCCTTTGCCTGGTTAGCAACTGACTTTCAGGAGGCTTGCTGTAGTGCTCTGTCTTTATCTAACTCAAAACTGAGTTGAAGACCATCCTGTTCAGAAAAGCATTCCCAGGCATTGCATGACTATTATTTGCTATTTGACATTTTTAATTTGTTGCCTGTTTTATTAAATCCTTTCCTGTATTGTTATGTATTATTTATACTTATTATGCTATTACTTCTTAGTGGACAGGTTTACTCTTATCTATTTTATTGTTTGTATGTACAGCGCTGTGCAAATCTACAACGCTATATAAATAAAGCATAATAATAATAATAATAATAATAATAATAATAAAATATGCTTCATGGACGAAACAGACCGAGTGTATTAAATATCAGCACAGTAACACATAGTTTGCAGAAACTGGCACTTAAGCATAAGTTTCACTCTTAAAATTCCCCACAAGCATTACTTCTCCCAGTTGACTGCATTCCTTTCTCAGACGAAATTATCTTGAATCTCACAGTACCTCTCAGTAGCTGCTTAACCGCCCCAGCATACCAGGCATCTTCTAACATGGCTGCAGTGTAGCTTAGGCAAGGTTAACCTTAGTATGACAAGGAGCCTGGAAAGGCAACATCCTAACATTTGCTTTCCACATACGAACTGGAAGGTATTTTTTCTTCTTTCTGCCTAATAGGAGCAAGTGGGAGGAGCACCCATTCTACAGGATGTTCGACCTTTCTCTGCTGGAAATGATAACAGCCAATGTTCCTTTCTACTTACTATGGCAAATTACTTGATTTCTAAAATTGTTTCAAGCAATTTTCATAGTGGCAATATGCCTCTTTCCCAAATGTATGTTTATCTTTTTCTCTAGATCACACAAAGATCACAGGTGACAGCTGAAAATGAAGATGATAGAGTGGTATGGATGGGCTGGTTCTGTTGTGCTTGTGGAGATGACATTTTAGAGACTGTAATGGAGGATTTCACTTGTTTGCCTTTGTTTCTTGTAAATGGTGCAAAGGCTTTACTGGACATTGTTAAAACTTGGCTTCAGCAAATGTTTGATTGTTGTTTCAGTCCCCTACAAATCAGTCCTATCAGTCTTGCCTGGATGGCTGCAATGTGGTCTGGGTGTAATATGGACAAGTTTACAGTTGCAACAGAATTGACTTTCTCTGCACCATGTCCCACTTACCCTTTGGATATTTCCTATGCAATCCATCCTGAAGATGCAAAAGCCCTTTGGGATTCAATCCAGAGTACAGAAGGGGAAATCCGACAAGAAGAGGTGGAATTATTCATGGAATGTCTATACAATCACTTTCATAGACACTTCAAGATACACCTATCAGCCACAAGACTGGTGAAAGTTTCTACATCTGTAGCCTGTGCCCATTCTACTGGGAAAATAAAGGTATGGGTATGTCACTCATCAGTAACAGCTAATTAAGAGAAGCTTTCCTTTTAAAGAAGAACTCTGCATTTAAAAAAAAACCCCGAACAGTATTGGAGTCTATTTGATCATGTGCAAAATCCTAGAAATGACAAACTAGTGGTACTCAAACTTTTTACTCTTGGGACACCCTTTGCATCTACATGTGGACATTGCCCCCCTCCACTTGAAGCAATATATGAATAAAAATACAGTTAGCTCTTGGAACTCCCAGGGGATCTTTTCCGGACCCCACACGAGTTCCAAATGTCACATGTATTCAAGTCCCATAGGCTTGAATGGGGTGTGTGTATGCAGGGGAAGTGTCATGGGCACGCGCCCCATTGCCATTAATGGTAGTCATCCCTCCGCGGATTTCCAAGTCCGCAGATCTCAGGTCCGCAGACTTGGAGGGGCAACTGTATTTTGTATATTTAGTGTGCATATTTTAATTTGCACATTCATGTATATTCATACTTTAACAGAGGCTTTACTGCTTCAAAAATTGCAAAATACGGCTGTTAGTTAATAGAAAAAAGCCATTATTTTTCATTCCTAACTGAAGAGATCTGACTCATTCTTATCAGCTAAACATTTATATGTTAGGAAGAAGCCATTCACTAGTAGCCTGTTGGTGACACTTGCACAGTACAGACACACACTTTCTGTATTGTGCCTGTGAAGTGCTATTCAAGAAAAACAGGATTCTCGTTCCCCTAACTCTGTGGAAATGGAGATTTGGCGGGGGGTGTGTGTGTGTGCAAGGACGGAGTGCTAGACTCCTCTACATTCCTTTCCTGCAAGCAAAATACAAAACAAGTAATGGCGCATTGCTTCTTATGCATCACCTCCTGTCCGTTTCTACTTTTCCTAGGAATATGCCATTTCTGTCTTCACATTTTTCATTCCAAGGTGGAAGAAACAAATATAAAAAGAGAATATGCATTGATTATATGTCATAGGTGGGTGTCATACATGGGTGCTTTTTACCCAGCTTTCGGCTTACACTGAAAGCCACACAACAGAAGTTACAATGGCACGTGTGCATCATGCATGAGCCCCATTATTTTCAATGGGATTCAAGCATACGCGCCATTTGCCTTACACATTTTTCATTCCTGAACGGATCCCCGCATAAGGCAAGGGTGCACTGTATTTTCAAACAGGCAACAATTTTCATGCCAGTTGTGGAATTCAGGTTAGTGCCTGTATTATATGAAGGCCTTGCCCTCATTTTCTATGAGCAATATGTTTGGCAAGCCTGTCAGTCCAGACCAAATACCAGAACATCTTGTGTATTCATTATTGGAAAATGCTTTCTGCCATCAGGTCTTGAGTGTTGCTTATTTAGATTTTGATCCTAATGGTTCTATTTCTGCTGATGGCCCACATACCATAGAATCATAGAGTAGGAAGAGACCACAAGGGCCATCCAGGAACTCTCACTCAAAGCATTCCCAACAGATGTTTAAAGCCTTTGTTTAAAGACCTCTAAGGAAGGAGACTCCACTACACTCCTAAAGAGTGTGTTCCACTGTTGAGTACTTTTCAAAGTTTTTAAAATACTGCTACAAAATACAGTATTATAAAGCAGAATACAGACTATTGTTAACATTTTGAGATGAAAGGTGATTTAGCAAAGATGGAATTTGTAGTGTTTATCAGACTAAATAAGGCTTAGATCCTTATTCCTCTAATTGGAATTTTTTCTTTAAATGCAAATTTCAGGCTGCAGAGGGAAGAAAAAATTCCAGTTAGAGGAATAAGGATCTAAGCCTTATTTAGTCTGATAAACACTACAAATTCCATCTTTACTAAATCACCTTTCATCTCAAAATGTTAACAATAGTCTGTATTCTGCTTTATAATATTTTGTAGCAGTATTTTAAAAACTTTGAAAAGTACTTTAGTCAGCATTCTGAAACAGGAAACAAGGATTTTTCAGTGATCCAACTTATTTTCTCTTTTTTCTTTACTACCAAGTAAATAAACTTCCGTCTTTCAGATGATAAACTGTTCCCTTTATACAGTACTTCATCACTGGCCAGCCATCTAGGATTCATGAGAGCTAGAGGAGCCACATCTGGAGGGCCACAGTGCAGTCCCCAAGCACTAAAATAGATATGCAATCGAGTCTTAATGTTCTATTTTAGTGTTTGGGAACTGCGCTGTGGCCCTCCAGATGTGGCTCCTCTAGCTCTCATCAACCCTAGATGGCCTGGCCAGCTTCATGCCTTTGGGGAGTTTGAGACATTGCAGGTTAGCCACAGAAAGCCTGTTAAATTGGAAGGTGGGGGCACCTGTTGACCTTTTCACCCCAAATGCTTTTTACTTGAATGTATTGCATTTTATATTGTTTTGCTCAGACTGAAACTCAGTTTTTTGTTTTACAGATTTTCCATGCCCAATATCTGACAAGAGTGCTGTTTCTACTGACAGAACTGGCAGTTTCAAAGATACTGTGATGATCTTCACATGTATTAGCTGCAGAAAATATATCCAGCAAAGACAAACTCTTTGGGGATTGTAATCATTTTCTCTGGTTGTTAACTAGTATTCTATTCAGATAAAGAGCCTGGTATTTCTAATTTGCTTTTCAAGTTTTTGATCTTGACCAAAAAGCCTTCCACGTGCTTAAAAATACAGTATCACAAAGCACTAAGAAATTAAATCCCCCACTATGGCAACTACAATGTGATCTCCACAACTGAAACAACTTTGCTCTGTCAAAGGTAGGATTTAAAAAAGATCAAGGCTCAAGCAGCAAAATAGCAAATATGTAAAATAATGTTGAACAGACATAAAGTATATAGTTATGAAGATAGAACCTGTAACGTAATATTACAGGGGGATGTTCCTGTTCCAGTAGCTGTACATTCCTGGAGGATCCCCTGTGTCATTCCCCCTTCCACAGAGTTCAGTTTTTCCTTAACAAAGCTTTCTGTGTCCAGTAGGGACTTTAGGCAGCAGTTCCTGTATTGTAAAGTTATTTATTTTGTATATATGTAAACAAAGGCATTTCTGTAAGCTTGCTGTTAACCCCTTTTTTCTCTAAGTTGTGCTGTCTTGGTTACATAACTAGTAGCATGCATGCATAAACATCTGCAACAGCAGGTCTGATGAGTTAGGTTCCCAAGCAATTTATCTGAAAAGACCTACCCAAGCTGTCTTGGTAACCCTCTTATTTGTAAGCTCATTTTTCACACTGTTCTACTGCATTGCTTTCCTGTATTTATTGAAAGGATGGAACAGGAGAAAAGATCAAATGAAACCAGTTCTATTATTTTGTACTGATTATTTTTAGCAGCTTTGTAATGATTTCTTTTTAGAATCATACTGAATTTTTAATTTCTTTAAGGCCTTAATATTATGATGTTTTAATCTAATTATTGCTGTCAACTAGATGACACCAACTGAATCATCAGGAACATGGGGATGGAGATCAAATATCACACTTGTGAAATATAGTGCTCCACCAGCCTGATTTTGCATGGCTCATTCTTCCACTCTCTACAAAAAGTAGCTTTCAAATGTCCAATAATGCCCCCATTGCCATTTGGTGCCAAGGGATGTTAGACAAGCTCAGGCAGTTTCCACTTGCAGCTGGGAGAAGAGAGTGCAGACATCCTCCCACAACTCCAGTGAGTATAGCATACTTATTAGGAGGTCCAGAAGGATGATATCTGTTGTCTTCTCCCAACTGCAGAATTACAGCTGGACACTGCTTGGCTACAGGGGCATGTACAGAAGCTGTTTTCTGCAACATCATCCTCAAAATGATACATGGACAAACCAAGGCTAGAATCCTGTTTGCAACAAAATGATGCTATAAGACAATATTTAGATAAATCCCATTGACAGTGAATCTATTTAGTTGGAACTAACAATTGTACTGATGCCTAAATGTTTTAGCAAGTATGATTTCTGAATATTTTTACACAAATTAAATTTATTTTAATTAATTTCTGCCTTAACTTAAGGTATAAATAAAACTAAACTATCACAGCCATTCTAGCTGCACCTATGCTTAACAGTTTCACCAAAATGAAACTGGCTTATTCATGCTTTCTCGCACAGTTGTCTTCAAACATGAAGAAACAAGAACATGTATATTCTGTTACTGAATAAAAATGACAGCAGGAGTATAGAAGATGAGATCCAGCTGTAGAAGTTATAAGGAGAAGTAGATACTGTTCATATAAAAAATGAAACATTAGAAGTTTTATTCCCAGCTAACGTAGATGTTAAATCAAAGAAACCTACAGCTCTTCCAGCAGTGAAGGGAGAAACATCTTTGTGTGGGTTGTTCTTCACACTCGCACATTTTTAAGAGTGCCGACTAAGAGGAGCAACTCTTGGTAAGGCATGTCTCATTCATGTTTGCTGCTTAAATAGAATGCACCCAGCTTCTCTCCATTTTCCTCTTCTCCTATCTGCTTGAGTTCTCTGCTTCTCTCCTCACTGCCTCTGTTTATATCCCCCTCAAACCTGCTTTAATTCAACCCTTCTTCTCTTTCTAGCTCTAAGAGTGCTGGGAAACTGGCTCAGAGCAAGTCTGTTCCACCTTGCTAGGGCACTAAATCTGGGTAGAGGCCAAGTAAGGCCCAGAGAAGATACAGGAGCTTGTGGATGAGAGAAAGTGTCCATTCCATGGTCCAGACTTGATGCCAGCACCCAGACCAAATTGAGCCAGGGCTGGAGGCAAAGGAGCTGAATTGGGAGACTGAGTGTCTTAAGAAACTACTGCCTTAGCCTCTCCTGTTGCATCTTCTGTATCGCCAGTGCAGCTCCTACCAGTGTGGCCAATTCAACAGCAACCAGCATTGCATGGTGGGTGGGGTGTGTGTGAAGCAGGACAGTATTAGGTAGGCAGTCTTTCCCCTTCACTTTTCCCACACTCATGCTAGATTACAAAAGGACGAAGCAAATGACATGTGTCTGCCGTCTTAGTCTCACAGCCTCCTCCCTGCTCTTTATGCCTACAGGCAAAGGGCTTTTTGTTGAAGCAGACTTTTAATGCATAACTTTTTATGGGTGTGTGCTTTATTTTAACTTTTGTACATTTTTTATGATTTTATAGCGTATGCACTTGGCCCTCTGTATACACAAATTTGATATTCACAGATTCAATCATCCATGGCTTGAACATAATCAAACAGAAACAGTGGAGGGGACAGTGGAAGGGGAGATTGGAAACTTCCCAGCTGTCTCTGCAAACCTTGGTGAGGTTTTTGTTGAAAAGGAAAGGAATCAGCTACCTGCCCACTGAGAGACACACTACCATCGAACTAGAGCTGTATGCTAAATCCATAACTTCAATGAAACTGCAAACTTTTTGAAAGTTTACTGGCTAGGAGGTTCATGTGCTCCTCTACCAACCCCTTTGCCTATTCTGTATTTTTCTGGGACTTTGAGACTGGTGACAGAGGTCCAAAACACACTGCAGAAATAATCCAGTTTGAGGTAGCTTTAACTGCCCTGTCTCAGTGCTAATGAATCCTGGGAATTGTAGTTTATTGTGGCCCCAGAGCTCTGTCAGAGAAGGTGGCTAAATGTCTCACAAAACTAGTTCCCGGAATTACCTAGTACTGTATTGGGCCAGGGCAGGGCAGTTAAAATAGTCTCAAACTGGATTATTCCTGCAGTGGGCTTTGAACCAGAGTACTGCAACATGAATGCTATTTGTGTCACAAATAAATACTCCCATCCCCTTCATGAAGGACATGTTAAGCTACTGGCAAAGTGTTCACCAAACTGGATTTAACGGATGCCTATTTTTAAGAACAAGTAAAGGAGGAGGATAAACACAAAACAGCTTTTTAACTGCCCCCTGGGGAGTTTTAAATATTTGGTCATACCATTTGGAGTTTTTATGCATTTAATGAACTGCATGACCTGTTGTTTGATGGGGTCCTAGTGTACCTGGATGATTTGCTAAAATAATGCAAGACCTCTGATCATGCATCAAATTGGTGTGGGAGGTGGTGGTGCGCCTGATGACCAACCAGTTATATGCAAAGTTGTCAAAGTGTGAATTGAACAAAGATAACCTGCGGTTCTTTGGGATATTGCAATTCAACCCAAGGGATAGAAATGTATCCAGAGAAATGGCAAGTGATGTTGAACTAGGAACCACCCAGGACACAAAGACAAGTGCAGTTTCTTTGGCTTTGCCAACTGTCACAGACCAATATTACAGCAGCTTTTGATACCATCGATCATGGTATCTTTCTAGACCGCCTCTCTGGGATGGGGCTTGGAGGTACTGTTCTACAGTGGTTCCGTTCCTTCCTGGAGGGGCGAATCTCAGAAGGTGGTACTGGGGGACTCCTGTTCGACCCCCTGGCCATTGACCTGTGGGGTCCCTCAAGGTTCTGTGTTGTCCCCTATGCTGTTTAACATATACATGAAACCGCTGGGAGAGGTTGTCCGGAGTTTTGGGGTGCGATGTCATCAATATGCAGATGACACTCTACTACTCCTTCCCACCTCACTCCAAGGAGGCAGTCCTGGTTCTACACCAGTGCCTGTCTTCAGTAATGGACTGGATGAGGGCAAACAAGTTGAAACTTAATCCAGACAAGACAGAGGTTCTCCTGATCAGTCGGAAGGCAGATCAGGGAATAGGGATCCAGCCTGTGTTAGATGGGATCACACTCCCCCTGAAGACACAGGTTCACAGTTTGGGGGTAATCTTGAACTCAGCTTTGAACTTGGAGGCCCAGGTCTCTGCTGTGACCAGGAGTGCTTTTGCACATTTAAGACTTGTGCGCCAACTGCGCCCGTTCCTTGAGAAGCCAGATCTGGCCACGGTGGTACATGCCTTGGTTACATCCCATTTGGATTACTGTAATGGGCTCTACATAAGACTGCCTTTGAAAAGTGTTCGGAAAATTCAACTGGTTCAAAGAGCTGCTGCCAGGCTGTTAACAGGCGCCGATTACAGAGCCCATACAATTCCCCTGTTGAAACAGCTTCATTGGCTGCCAGTACGTTCTCGGGCACAATTCAAGATACTGGTTATATCCTACAAAGCCCTACATGGCTCAGGTCCACATTATTTGGCAGACCGTTTCTCCTGGTATGAACCTGCCCAGACTCTGAGATCCTCTGGAGAAGCCCTTCTCTCCATCCCAACACCTTCACAAACACGTTTGGTGGGGACACGAGAGAGGGCCTTCTCAGTGGCTGCCCCTAGACTCTGGAACTCCCTGCCCAGGGAGATAAGAACGGCTCCCTCCTTGATGGCTTTCTGACGGCAGGTGAAGACCTATCTGTTCAAACAGGCATTTAAGTAATTATTATAAGAAGAGACAGGAATGTTGGACTAGTTTAATCATTCTGTTTAATGCATGTCATTTATCTATTTATTTTTAAAATGTTTTAATTGTACTTTCTGTTTGTTTGTTTGTTTGTTTTTTAATTGCTGTAAAGCCGCTCTGAGTCCCAGTCCTGGGAAAAGAGTGGGATATAAATAAATAAATAAATAAATAAATAAAAAATTGTGTCCAGTTCTGGGCACCACAATTCAAAAAGGATGTTGAGAAATGAGCGTGTCCAAAGGAGGGTGACTAAAATGGTGAAGGGTCTGGAAACCATATCCTATGAGGAACGACTCAGGGAGCTGGGGATGTTTAGCCTGAAGAGAAGGTTAAGGGGTGATATGATAGCCCTGTTTAAATATTTGAAGGGATGTCATATTGAGGAAGGAGCAAGCTTGTTTCCTGCTGCTCCAGAGAACGGGACCCGGAACAATGGATGCAAGCTACAGGAAAAGAGATTCCACCTGAACATTAGGAGGAACTTCCTGACAGTAAGGGCTGTTCGACAGTGGAACACACTCCCTCGGAGTGTAGTGGAGTCTCCGTCCTTGGAGGTCTTTAAGCAGAGGCTGGATGGCCATTTGTTGAGGATGCTTTGATTGAGAGTTCCTGCATGGCAGGGGGTTGGACTGGTTGGCCCTTATGGTCTCTTCCAACTCTATGATTCTATGAATTATCCCAAACTTTGCTCAGGGCCCGGTTTCATTCAAGACAACATCAGCGGCTTCTCCTACCATACCAAAAACAGATTGTTCTCTCTCAACATCTCAAGATCCCAATTCCACAAGCTGTAAAAAAGTCTTGGAAGTGGTGGACATCACAGGCTCTTCACTAAGGCTGACTCATATGGACTCCTCCTCAAATCCAGTTGACGACAGATGCCAGCCTGAGAGGGTGGGGAGCCACCCTGGGTCACCTCTATGCTCAAGGAAAATGGAATCCCCAAGAGTCTACTCAAACCATCAACTGGCTGCAATTGAGGGCCATCCGCCCAGCACTATGCATCTTCCACCAACATATAACAAACAAATCAGTTTTCATCAGGACCGACAACATTACAGCCAAAGCCCATGTCAACAGACAAGGAGGCACCAGATCGAGGTCCCTGATGAACGAAGCTAGGCTGCTCCTACAATGGTCAGAAAAACATCTAATCCACCTTCAAGCAGAACTCATAAGAGGAAAACTAAACACCCTAGCCGACTGGCTCAGCTGTCAGAATCTGGATCAAGCAGAGTGGCAACTACACCCTCAGGCCTTCCAAATCATAATAACAAGATTCGGTCTTCCCCAGGTGGATCTGTTTGCCTCTCCGACAAACCATCAAGTTCTCAGGTTCTTCTCATGGCTCTTGTCCCAGGGGGCAGAACAGATTGATGCCCTCCAGTCTTCTTGGCCCAGAGGTTTCCTACATGCCTTACCTCCCACACCCATGATATCTCAGTGTCTAAAAAAGCAAAAAAGAGAAAAATCTCATCTAATTCTGGTAGCACCCTACTGGCCAAGAAGATCATGGTTCTCCGATCTCCTGACATCATCTCACAACCACTTCAAACTTCCAACATGGCCACACCTGCTACTCCAGGGTCAGTTCCACCACCCAGACCCCGACTGGCTAAACCTCCATTCCTGGAAGCGGAACGCACCTTCCTATTGAAGGATGGCACTCATCCCAAGGTCATAGACACCCTTCTCAGGTCTAGATGTCAGTCTACTACAAGAATTTATTAATCTACCTACCGCGCTTTTCTCAGGTGGTCTAAACTAAAAAAGATCAATCATTGGTCCATCACTGTTTCCACTCTTCTCCTCTTCCTTCAAGATGGACTAGACAAAGGCCTCTGACCAAAGACTCTCAAAAGGCAGGTCTTTGCCATAGTTTCAGCTCTTCCTCCCAAAAAGGCAGCCGGTATATCTTCTCATCCCTACATCAGGCGATTTTTGAGAGCGGCTTCTCTGATTAAACCTCCTACCGTTCACAGATTTCCCAACTGGGATCTTCACAAGGTTCTTTCTGCCCTCACTAGAGCCCCCTTTGAACCTCTTACGAAGACAGATCTTATGTTCCTAAACTTAAAAACATTGTTCTTGACAGCCATCACCTCAGCCAAAAGAATTTCAGAATTGGGAGCCCTCTCAGTGCGAGATGAACTATGTATTTTCAGACAAGATTCTGTCATCCTTCGACTAGATCCATCATTCATTCCAAAAGTCAATTCGGCCTTCCACACGGCCCAAGAAATTATCCTTCCCTCTTTCTGCCCTAATCCCAAAAAAGACCTCGAAAGGCTCTGGCATACTTTAGATGTTAAAAGGGCCCTGTGAATCTATATAGATCGCACCAGTCAATTCCAGCACAGTCTCTTTGTGCCCTTTCATGAAAGATCCAAGGGAAAAAAAGGTCTCCTCCATGACTCTGTCAAGATGGATTAGGACCTGAATCTCCAGTGAGTGCTCCGGTGATCCTCTTCCAGGCACTATTTTCGCTCATTCCACTCCCAGTGCTTCTACCTCTGCTGCCCTCTCTACCAATGCTCCTCTTGCCGATATATGTAGGGCAGCTACATGGTCTTTCCCTTCTACCTTTGTGTGCCACTATCGTTTGGATGCCTTTCAGTCTTCTGCAGCTTCCTTCAGTAGACGTGTGCTTCAATCTATCCACAAACATCAAAATGAATTACCTCACTTCACCCTCCCTACTCCATAAGCTTTGGTATGTCCCAGCATTAAGGATGTCTCCACTCCATCGTTGGAAAAATAAACATTGACCTACCTTCGTGATATGTTTGTTTTCAGCGATGGAGACGGAGACATCCTCCCTACCATGAACTGTGTGTTCCACTTCACATGGCTGTATATTCTGTTTTTTTCTTCTTCATGTTATAGTTGTTTAATGTTCTAAATTTACCAAGTTACTATTCTTAGCTAGGTGTAACAATGGCTGGAGTTGCTTGCTATGGGGTTTGCTCCTCCTGGTGGCAGCTCAGCAAAAGAGTTTGTTTCCTGCCGCGGAGCAAATCATGGAAGTCAAACCCAGCATTAAGGATGTTTCCGTCTCCATCACTGAAAACATATCACAAAGGTAGGTCAATGTTTACTCTAAGACTGTCATAGAATCACAGAGTTGGAAGAGACCGCAAGGGCCATCCAGTCCAAGCCCCTGCCATGCAGGAACTCTGAATCAAAGCATCCCCAACATATGGCCATCCAGCCTCTGTTTAACGATCTTCAAGGAAGGAGACTGTCATCCAGATCCAATCTGGCTTGAATTCCATGCCTGACTTTGGAGACGCACATTTGAATGCTTGGCTACTCAGACATCCTGCTTTTGATTTCCAGAGGGTCTTTTGCTAAACGATGACTGCTACTGCTGTCTGGGCTACTTCTTTGGAGCATTCCAAGGCATTTTTAAGAGGTCTCTGCTGCAATGAGAGGGTGGGCCAATGCCATCAGGCCTCCCTAAAGGAACTGAGCCCTTCCCAGAAGACATCCAACTCCATCCTGGCCTCTGAGGGGAACAGAAGGTAGGCCAATGCCATTGGGCCTATCCTTAAGAAACAGAGCCCTCCATCTGCCTTGGTCCAGGCCTCAGAGGGAGAGAAGAATACTGGACCTGATCCCCTTCCCCACAACTATTCCCTTCTCCTTTTGTGTTGTTTCTTCTTAGATTGTAAGCCTGAAGGCAGGAAACCGTCTAATTAAAAGATTTTATGTACAGTGCTGTGTAAATTTACAGCGCTATATAAATAAAGCTTAATAATAATAATAATAATGAGCAAAAAGTGACTCTCAATGGGTTTTTAAAAGTTGCATCTACATCTCCACAGGTTTCTTGTCCTTTGTGGCCAAAAGCAGAGACTTCTTTTTATCCCTAGTCTCCACAAGGACCTCTCGCTCTTCCATTATCTTAGTAGAGAGGTGTAGTCTCTCCTCCAGGGAACAAAGGGTTAATAATGTGATGGTTTTAAGTTACATTTATTGAGGGGGGGGGGTCAGCATCACAGAAGAAAAACAGAGATCATGAGAGACAATTGACCAATGAGGAGGACCAGTTTGAGGAGAAGTGTAGAAGCTTTGAGATGCTTCCATGTGAAAGTTGATAAAAATCAGCACAAAAAGAGACAAAGAAACTGAGATTTTGCAACTAATGGAGAGATGGAGGGGGCTGCTGCTGCTCACCTCACCTTCCCTAGGGAAGCTTCGTCATAGGCTGGGCAAATGAGTCCAGACTTCCAGCCTCCCAAGACCCAAAACACCCTCTGTCTTGTGAGTAGAACGGGAATGTTCAGCTAGTCATATTAGGGTGTATGTTTATTCTAACCTAGGGTGAATATGACTTAGGCTGTTTCTGTAACTCAAGTAATGCCTGAAGAAAGGTGCCTTCATGTACAAAGGAAAAGGAAAGATGAAGTGCAAGAGGAGAGATACATATTGTTGTGTATGTTGATCTGGAATAACCAGCCAGAACATTCTAGTCTTAGATGCTACCCAAAGCTGATTATTTCAGAACTGTAATGCTTCTCAGGCTATCCGATGTCAAGGTCAGGCAATTATTTTTTCCCACTGTGCTGGGGAACAACACTAAATTTTTGCCATTGGGTTACAATTCTTTCTTGGAAACATTCCAGGGACCAGCAGCCAATGGCTCAAAGACTAGCACAGAGCCAAGACCCACCGCTTTGAGTATCAATGTTATAGATGACAACAATTCTAGCAACTGACGCAAAAACAGAACGCACACACTGAGCTTTTTATTAAGGTAACACTATACAGGTTAACCCATGCTAGAAAAAGCATAAATGATATGTAAACAACTGTTTACAGAATACTTTTTCTTTGTAAAGGTGCAAATATTCAAAATGTAAACACAAGAATGCCAATTTTGAGGGCAAAAGGAAGGGCATATAATCTGTGAAATCTTTCTCAAATATTCACTTGTGTCCCCCCAATCTATCCAAAGACACTGAAGATAACGTTAATTTAAATTAAAAAAAATCCTACTGGCAGCCCAGTTTAGTATCACTTGTATTCCTTTCCAAAGCCTGTAAGATATTGGGGAGCACATGACCCTCACACGTAAGCAATGCTGGAATGCAACTTCTATCTAGCCAGCAAAGCCAGAGGGGAGTGATTGTTGGAGCTGTGGTCCAAACTAAAACATCTGGAGGGTCACAATTTCCCTCCCTTGCTGAAACTCAAGCTTAAAGCAGTGTATCAGCTGTTGCCTGCCTGAGACTACACAAACAGGACACTGTTCAGGACCATGCCAAGTTACAATCCACAAGTGATGAGCTGCATTCACCTGGTTTGGATATTAGTTATAAGTTGCTCCTTTCCCCCTAAACCCACAAATTCAACAACAATGGCATAGTTACACTGAAAATGGTTTGGAGACTTTTATCAACCATAGAGGTTTTAAGGCTGCAATAGCACCTGATTTAGTTACCACTGCAAGGAAACTGAATTCCATTTTAAGGATAAAAATGGCAATCGAAGTATACAGTCACTATGTTCACATTGTAATCCCAACAACCTTTTCCTGCTTTATTTTGCATTTGAATCCAGAAATTTAGACACCACTTCATGTGGCTTTAATACACCACCTAAGGCAAGGGTCCTAAATAGAAGCTCTTAAGAGGAGTTGAAAGATTAACCACGTTGTGTAGTTTTTTTCCTTGTTCAAACACAACAGCAAGATTATCATTCAAATGTATGTACTATGTATGTACATATATATGTATCAGAACAGGGATAAAGGTATTACGCTACAACTCTTAGCACTGGTTATGCTGGCTAGGAGTTACAGTCCAACATTTGAAAGACTGCAGAATCACCACCCATGTTCTAGAATCACACTAGTTCTTGCTCCCAATATTCTCATAAGAGACAGGCTGTGTAATTTATAGCCTGAAAACTATAGAGAGCACAATCCATTGAGACACTCTCTAGTAAAAACTCCACTCACATGAATAGATGCAGCATAGGTACTCTGTGTTCTAGCTTTGTTCTCAATCAGTTCTGCCAGGATTATTCAGGAAAACTTCCTGAAAGATGACCAGCTTCTTATTTCTTTTCCTTATTCCAGTAAGACCATGCATTTTTCATCTTTTGTTCTTATTGTGGTTTTTCCAGTGACACTGAGGACTGTATGGGATAGCTCTGTGATTGTTCAAAGATCTTAGCTATAGTGCAGAGTTTAGACAGCCTCATCTAGCAAGTCACATGTATGAACACACAAACCAATTGTACCTGAAAAAATCATTTTTTTATAACAGTATCAAAAATATATCATAAAAATTAAATGAAACAAGTCTCAGCATACAGAAAAGTTCCTGTCTAATACAGTCACTGTAGATAACTGATGTGAAGCAAAATTCACCAACAGTACCTCTATGCAAGCTCTAATGAAATGAATGGGCTTTATACAACTTCCATTCATTTCAACTGAGCAAGTACAGAAGCCAATCGTGCTTGACTACCATTTTGTATCAAGACCAAATCATGTTTCAGAGAGAAATCTTCTTTCACCAGGGTAGATGTCTTGTTACACCTCTCAGCAGACTTCTCTTTGACAGAATGCACATAGACTTCGAGGTCTTATGTCACTGCTTAATGTAACATTAAATTCTAGCTTCTTCAGAAAGACAGTAAAATTGGGATGAGGAGAGAGAAAGGCAAAGGAAACAGTTCCAGGTTGTTACCTGGAGTTAGTGTGCGCTTGTGTAAGAGGAGAAATATGCTTGCAATTTCCATTATAGTCCCAGAGGAAGAGGCACCAGCAAAGAATGTAGTGTGATCTCATGTTACTAGAGTCCATAAGAGCTCAGAAGTCACCAAGCTGACCAATTTTAATGAATGGTGGATGCCTCCCATTGGCTTTTACCATATATGGGATTCGCAATGTGTCATTTTGATAACTCCCACACCACCTCCAAGTCGACGATAGTTCATGCCTCCATACAACCTGCAAAGAAAAGACATGCTCTATTATTTTAACCACTATTATTATAGACCAGAAAATGAAAGAATCAAAGCCTCCCCATTTGGAGGTCTCCACACGAATGCATTATAATGTGTGGCTAAATGGAAGGAAGCTCATATGACAACAATCCTTCAGTGCAAATAGTTGGACACACTTGTTTTCTCTTTTGAAAATAATACATGTTTATTCCAAGTCTTGCAGCAAAGAAAACTAACGTCAACAGTGCGCCCTTGCTTTACGCGGGGATCCATTCTGGACTCCCCCATGTAAAGCAAATTATGCGTATGCTGGAGCAACATTTAAATTAGTCCCTATGGGACACGCCGCCCCTTCTTCCCCACACGACTTTCAGCATATGCTGAAAGCCACGTAAAGCGTGCCTTGTATTTCAGTTTTGGCAGTGAGTTTAACAATCTCTGGAGACAAGCCAAACTATACAAAATACTCACAGGTAGCCCCCACAAACATTTTTTCAACCCACAGTTCCCTCCAGAATCCCCCCCCCCAATACTTCCCGGAGCAACAGTGTTTCATTTAGTGAGTTTGGGAGTGGCTTTTAAAAAATAATTTTAAAAAACCCAAAATGGTTTGGAAGCTTTGGGACTTTTTTTCCATCTTAAAAAAGGTTTTCGGCCTAGTGTGGCCAACAAAGAGTCTAGGGGGGTCAAAGAATCCCCTCTGAAGATGTTAACTACAGATATAGGCGAAACATCACGAATAAATTCTTCCAGAATATGGCCACATAGCCCAGAAAACCCACAGAAAACTACGGACAGCAGTCGTGAAAGCCTTTGACTTCACTCCCCGCCCACCCAAAAAAGATCAAAGAGCAGCTTCTGTTACAACATATCCAGAATATCTCAACTTGCATTTTCATTTTTGTAAATGCAAGGTCCTTACTAGAGTATTTGCAGGTGAAAAACTTAAGAATGATTTGAAATTAGTTCTCCAGCTATACAGAGCCAGTACTACTGTGCATACTGGTACAGAATTTAACGTCTTTAACATCTCAGCTTTCATTTCAAAAATATGTTACAGCCCTACACCTGCTTACTAGAAGAAACATGCCTGTAACTGGGCTACAAGGCAAGCTTAAATTAATTGCAAAAATTGAAAATATTTGTTATCTTCTCAAATGCTCCACAGGGGTTGTGGTGGCAATTTCTCCCTGCTTCTGCCCTGCACAGATCCATTTAAGGCCCAGGGGAGGCCTTTTTTCTAACTGTTCTAAAAGGTATTTTCTAGGCCTAAATTAGCTCAGTGGGCCCTCAAAACATGGACAATTGTCCCCCACAACTACTATAGGGTGTCTTAGGGGGGCATTGCAAACAAAACAATTTTTTGTGCAGTAGTACAGCAAGAGGTGTAGTCCTCCATGGTCTCCTGGGGGAGGCCAATGTGGCATTGTAAACCTAATTGTTACTAACCCCATTTTAAGACTGTGAAATAAACTACCCAAGGAAACTAAGGATGTGGGTTTCCTAGAAAAGATGATCACACATTCTTTAAGGAAAATATACTGGTAATGGGGATTTGAAGGGATGTCATATTGAGCAGGGAGCAAGCTTGTTTTCTGCTGCTCCAGAGAACAGGAACCCGGAACAATGGAAAAGAGATTCCACCTCAACATTAGGAGGAACTTCCTGACAGTAAGGGCTATTCGACGGTGGAACACACTCCCTCGGAGTGTAGTGGAGACTCCTTCCTTAGAGGTCTTTAAACAGAGGCCGGATGGCCATCTGTCAGGGATGCTTTGATTGTGACTTCCTGCATGGCAGGGGGTTGGACTGTGTGGCCCTTGTGGTCTCTTCCAACTATATGATTCTATTATGCAGCTATCCTGATATTTTCTGGAAGTTAAAGTCTGCTAAAAATTTAAGGTCCAACCAATTCCTCACTTGCCTTGCATATACTTCATTGACCAGAAGGTGAAAGAGCCAACAAAGGGTTCAGCTATTTTAGATCTGATCTTAACCAACTGAACCAAAAGGGTGTTTACCAATGGCTCCTCTTCATCCTGGAGAGAAGTGACTAGCAGGGTGCTACAGGGTTCTGTCCTGGGCCCAGTGCTATTCAGGATGAAATGTATGGAGAAGCTACAGCAGGGGTTTGTAAACCTGACTTATTTCTCCCTTTCCTCTTAAGCGACAACAACAGCACCTCCCTCATGCCTATTCTTGATATTATGTCTACTGCTTGTGCAGTATCCAACTGGCCAGCCGTGTCTACCTCAGCCATGCCCAGCTCGCCACCACCTCCTCCTCAGCCTTCTGGGCAAATACACCAGCAGTGGCCCAGGCCTGATCCTCCCTCTCACCCACGCTGGCCTTATGTCAAAAGGAAGGCCTGCTGCCCAGAATGACTGGGTGCAAAGGAAGCAGTGACTGAGTAGCCGATCAAGAAATGACCGAGAAGGCTGTTGCCCATTCCAGCCTTGTGGTGAAGGTTGGCATGGGGAAAAGGCTTCTCAATTGTTGTTTGATTGGCTGTTCGGTTGCTGCTCCCAAGGTGACTGGATGCAAAGGGAAAAGCTTCTCCATGGAGAGGAAGGACTTCAAATCCTTCTTTGCCAGGATGGAGAGATTTTTCCCACTTTTCTTCCTTCCTAGAGACATGCCTTCCCCACAAAATTTCAAGTTGTTCCTCTCCCAAAGATTGTTTCTTCTGCTACCTCTTCTTTCAGACTGTCTGGCAAAAAAAGGATCAGCATGGCAGCTCCAGCCTGCCAGCTAAGTCCCGGCAAAGCTCAGAAAGCTTAAAGTGAAAACTACTTTTTGCCGCCACTTCTGCCCCGGCACCATGTGCTCTAACCTCTCATTCCCACTATGGTCTTAAAGGACACTAGTTCACCTTGTCTTTCTTGCATGCCAATACTTTGACTGAAGGCACCCCTGCTGCCTCCGTTTTCCTCACCGATCCCTGAATCTTTCCACACACACCCTAGAGGGGGCGATTCCCAATTTGGGAATCACTGTTCTACAGCACCTGGTTTTCCTTGGTAGTCACCTATCCAACAACTAACCACCCTGACCGTGCTTAGTTTCCAAGTTCAGATAAGATCCAGTGCCTTCAGGATATTTAGGCCTTTAAGCTGACTACAGTTTTACCATAAGTCTAATTCAAATCTATAGTTTGCTGCAGAACTGGAAGGGAACCATGATGGACCAGGGAAAGTGGGAGTATATTGTGTAAGGCAACAATTGTTCATATACTGCTAAATATCGTACCCAAGACCTGCAATTCACCCTCATGGTCATTTAAGTTGTTTACCTCCATGTATTGGCATCCGGATCAAACACTTCAATGGTCTTCAAATAAGTCGTGCCATCAAAACCTCCCACAGCCATTAGCTGTCCATTCACAACTGCAAGGCCAACCTAGATGATAATTAATTATATTATTTGCATAAATTGGGATATTGCAATACAGATTTCTGAAGTGTTTTCTAAAGCCAAGAATTTCAGTAAAAGATTTTTCAGTAAGTGTGTCAAGTATGCCATGCACACTTTTTTCTTACTGAAGGATGTGTCTACTAAGTGCTTATGTGGAAAAGATTGAATAGTTTGGTTAATCTGTAAATTTGTTGATTCCTCAGTACATATACAAATACCCTAGAGTTCACAAGAATATTCTGTCTCAGTCTCATCTGAGCAAATTTCTTACATAGTATCTAAACATCTAAACAGTGCCTATTTAAGTTGTGTCCACCATATGTAAGCTTAGTGTGCAAACTATGTAAAGACCCACTTTGGACAATAAGGATTCATAAAATAGCCTTAATGTACAGACCTCATTTTAACACCATCCAAAAAAGCAGACATCTTTCCTTTCAAAAACTGTTTCAAAACTGATTTTAAAATATTCTGACTTTACACTCAGTATTACATCAATTACTAATACATACTGAAGTAACACTGAATGTATTCTGTTCTTATTTACATAATGATACATAGTTTTCAGTATAAAATTCCTCATGCTAACAAGATCTAGTGTTTCTTCCTCTCCAAATTTAAAAGTCAGTTTATGTGTTCCCTGTAAGTCTTAACTGTGAAAGGCCTTTCAGATGTATAACAGCCTAATATTGAACAGGAACAGCAGCAAAATGATACAAAACATACCCCACTACGGCGTGAAGTCATGGCTACGACAGGAGACCACTGGTTGGTTCTGGGGTTGTATCGTTCGGCACTGCTGAGTTCAGTAGTATCATCCCGTCCTCCTACTGCATAGATCATGTCTTGATATACCGCACAACCTAAATGCTTACGTCGGGTGCCCATGGGTGCAATTGTATGCCAACGGTTCTCCTGAGGATTGTAACGTTCCACTGTGGAGGATTGTTATGACAGTGGTCAAGCAGTAGAAAAGTCTACCAAGTGCAAAGGAATAAAACAAGAACCAATTTTCCACCCCCAAACATCAATGGGTAAAGCAAGTATTTCTTATCTCCCACCATAAGAATACAAGAAGCATCATGTCAGAAAAGAGTGAGTCAATTTACTTCTGTATTTTGTGTCCAGATGTAACCATCCAGATCCTTCCAAGAAACATTTAAAACCATAAAATCAGCAGCTGGCAACTTTTTCCACCTAGAATTAGAAAACTGGAGGTATAGTTTCACAAGTTCCATTAAGCTAGCTTTGATGATGATAATAATAATAATTTATTTATAGCCCACCCAATCACAAGGAATCCAGGTGGGTTACAACAATAAAAATATAGAGAATACAATAAAATAAAATACAAAAAATAAATAAAATACAATAAAATAAAAGAGAGCGACATTAGTTACAGTAATTCACAGTTAGGCCTGATGGAAATTGAGCCTGTCTTTTTCACTCCCTCCCAGGTCTGATGATGACAGTTGGGACGGAGGGAGGGCTCTTCTTCTTGAGGCAAGAATATAATTTTTAATAATTTTATTTTAATTCTTCTCATTAATTTAAGAGATGACTTGGTGGACAGAGTGACACAAGTCACAGTAAACGGGGAGAGGAACTAGGTAGGGAAGGCCTGCCGGAAGAGATCCGTCTTAAGAGCCTTCTTAAATGCTGTAAGAGTAGAAATGTTGCGGAGCTCTTCTGGCAGGTCATTCCATAGCTTCGGAGCTGCGATGGAAAAGGCCCTCTGGGTGACTGAAGTTAGCCTAGATTTTATTGGCTGAAGTAGATTCTTCCCCGAGTGCAGGACGGACAGTACAGAAGAAGGCGTTCCCTTAAGTATTGTGGACCCAAGCCATGTAGGGCTTTAAAGGTAATCACAAACACATTGTACCTTGCCCGGAAACTAATTGGCAGCCAGTGAAGGGATTTCAAAACCAGTGTTATGTGATCGTTACGATGAGAACCTGTAATTAACCTGGCTGCCATATTTTGTACAAGTTGAAGTTTCTGAACTTGGCACGAGGGTAGCCCCATGTAGAGCGCATTACAGAAGTCCAATCGAGAAGTGACCAGCACATGTACTACTGTTTCAAGGTCTCCCTGCTCCAGGAAGGGGCGCAGCTGGCATATCAGCCAAAGCTGATAACAAGTGCTCCTGACTGTTGCACCCAGGTGAAGCAACGAGTCAAGGAGCACCCCCAAGCTGCAGACAGTGTCTTCCAGGGGAAGTGTGACCCCATCCAGAACTGGCTGACAAAATTCCATACCTGGGCTTGGGTTTCCTATAACGAGTACCTCCGTCTTACCTGGATTCAGCTTGAGTCGGTTTTCCCTCATCCAGTCCATTACCACCCCAAGACAGGCATTCAGAGAAGAGACACCATCATTAGTCACTGCATCAGTCTGAGACACAGAGAAATATATTTGGGTGTCATCAGCATACTGATAGCACCCTGCCCCATGTCTTCGGATGATTTCTCCCAGCGGCTTCATGTAAATGTTAAACAGCATGGGATACAATATGGTGCTCTGGGGGATGCCAAATTTTAGCTCTTTTAGAAGAGCAACTGTCTCCCAGTGCCACCATCTGGAATCTGCCTGAGAGGTAGGACTGGAACTATTGTAGAACAGTGCCTCTGATACCTAACTCTCTCAGGCATTCCAGAAGGATACCATGGTCGATGGTATCAAAGGCCGCTGAGAGGTCTAAGAGCACCAGCATGGTCACACTTCCCCTGTCGATGCCCAGACGGAGATCATTGACTAAGGCGACCATGGCTGTCTCAATTCCGTATCCTGTCCTGAATTCGGTTTGTAATGGATCCAGATAATCGGCTTCATCCAAGACTGCCTGTAGTTGAGTGGCGACTGCCCTCTCGATCACTTTGCTCAAGAATGGCAACAACAAGACTGGCCTATACTTATTTCTATCCAGGGGGTCCAGGGAGGGCTTTTTTAAGAGTGGTCTGACCACTGCCTCCTTAAGACAAGAAAGCAGGGTACCCTCCCTGAAGGATGCATTGATTATATTTTTCAGCATCAGCTTGACTGTATCACCCCCCTGGACAGCCAGTCAGGATGGGCAAGGGTCCAGAGGGCAAGTCGTGGTTTTTTTTTCAGACTACTAAGGAGCTTGTCCACGTCCTCAGTACTAACCGACTCAAATTGATCCAATCTAACAGTAATGGCAGAGGCGTTGGATGCCTCTCTCATTGCTTCTGACTTAAAGTTAGCATCCAAATCAGCTCTTATCCAAGAGATTTTATCTGTGAAATAGTCATTAAAAGCATCACAGCAAGTTGTGGTTGAATCTAATAGAAGGTTCTGGGTGGGAGGCAGTTGTGTTAAACTCCTTACCACCCTGAACAGCTCAGCTGGATGAGATTTCACAAATGCAATAGATGCAGAGTAGAAAGATTTCTTGGCTGCATCTATCGCCACTTGATAGGACCTAAGAAAAGTCCAATGAAGTGTCTTATCAGATATGATTTGAGATTTCAGCCAATGCTTCTCTAGTCGTTGTCCAACCCGCTTCATTTGTTTAAGCTCTTCAGTGGACCAAGAGTTACGGTTTTTAGTGGGTTGGAAAGGACACTTGGGAGCGATCATGTCTATAGCTCAGCTGATGTTGTTATTCCACAAATTAACCAGAACTTTGACAGAGTCGCCTGCACTGCCAACCATAGAACCCCCCTAGAGCTTCTTGGAACCTAATGGGTTCCATCAGCCTTCGAGGGCGGACCATTCTAATTGGTCCTCCACCCCCAGAGGGAGGAATAGTAGCCTTCAGTCCAACCTTAACCAGGAAATGATCTGTCCATGATAATGTGGAGATACTAGTTCTATCTGCCCACGGATATGCCTGTTCCATGCAGAAGACCACATCAATAGACCTGCGCAATGCATGGGCTCAGAGACTATCTGGGAGAGGCCCATGTTTGACATGAAACCCATGAACTCCCAAGCCGCACCAGTAACATTAGGGAAATCAGCCTTGAGGGGGATGTTGAGGTCACCCAAGACTAACAGCCTAGGTGATTCCAACACCAGCTCTGAGACTAGTTTTGTCAGTACAGCAAGGGAGTCAGTTAAGTTAAGGGGTGGATGGTAGACCAACAGAATCCCCAAACTCTCCCTGGTCTTCAAGCGAAGGTAAATGTATTTGATGTGGTTTAATGCACGGATAGGTATCCTGGTTAAAGTGAGATTGTTTTTATGGATTATGGCTATGCCTCCCCCCTGCCCACTTCCCCTTATCTGCTCATTGATGGAGTACCCAGCCGGAAGGGCCTGAGCCCAAATTACATTGCTATCTGCTCCTAGCCAGGTCTCTGTAATACATGCCAGGTCAGTGTTGTGATCTATCAGTAAGTCATATATGATACGGGACTTATTCTTCACTGACCTGGCATTACATAACAGCAGAAAAAGGTTTGGTGTATGGTTAGGCATGCTCTTCAGATCTTTTGGAGTAGCAGGGCGAATGGAAGGTGGAATAGATATCAGACATCTATCACGTCTTCTTTTGTAACAACCTTTCGCCCTGCTAACGCCATATCTTCCATTGCCCCGCACAACTTGAATTGCTGCTCCATTGAAGACATCTAACCCCTCCCCTGAAACGTACATTGATGAAAATCTTGGTTGACCTCAAGACCCTCCATCTAACCAACGTCTCTTAGTCCCCTAAATAGACTAGAGTCGATCTATCGTGACTCTTTAAGTAATGACAAAAACTGGGGACAGAGTTCAATGGTCTTGAGACTAGGCAAGTGAAGGGGGAGCGGAAAAGAGCCTCACCCAGGCCTGGCTGTTTCTGCACCACTGCTGTTAATGGAGAGCCAATGGTGAAGAGGCGGTAATGGAGTTAAGAGCCACTGACAGGCCTACGCTACAAGGAAACAATATTGCAGGACCAAAAGTGCTGAAAACTAGAGGTTTTCCATACTGTTTTCAATTCCATCTTCTAAAGTGATTTATCTTGAGCAACAGCCTATTGGAGAGAGGTGTCTAGATGCATATTTAATACAGAATTACCAAAGTACAATATGGAAAAAATGGGAGTTAGTCTTTACTATATCTACCAGGAATATTCTCAGGATGCCTGCAGGCACAATCCACAACTAGTAAGCTATTCATACAATGATAATGATGGCTAGTGATTCAGTAAAGAAAAATAGGACACAGAGAGAAATCGTGTTTCCCTCCATCATTGTAGTTGTATGAATTGTTGTACCCACCAGTTGTGCTTTCCTAGAATAATGCTTCAGCTTTCCTAGAATAATGACTCACTGTAATTAAAAACCTCTCATTTTCTCCCTTAACAACAATTTCAAATGAGGCTCATCCAAGTTCAGCAGCACCGAATGGAAAAACTTGTAGCAACCCACACGCTCATGTTAACAGTTTTGCTGTGAGAAACACCTGTGTTCAGAGGTGATGTCCCATCCGAACCTCCCACAGCATAAAGGAAGCCTCCCAACACAGCCACTGCCACTCCAAGACGCCTGGTACTCATGGAAGCCACTCGAGTCCACTTGTTCTCTTTTGGATCATACCTGGGAGAAAAAAGGAGCATCCCATTTTAAGTATGACCACCTGCACTTCATTCCAAGTTTCATATTACGATATATACTTGTGTATAAGTCGACCTCGTGTATAAGCCGAGGGTAGTTTTGGGGGCCAAAATAATGGATATTGATATGACCCGTTGGGTCAAACACTGGGGCATGTTTCAAAAAATCTAAAGGGGGAAACAAAGCACCACTCTCCTCCTTACATGGATGCAAGCTACAAGAAAAGAGATTCCACCTCAACATTAGGAGGAACTTCCTGACAGTAAGGACTGTTCGACAATGGAACACACTTCCTCGGAGAGTGGTGGAGACTCCTTCCCTGGAGGTCTTTAAGCAGAGGCTGGATGGCCACCTGTCGGGGATGCATTGTTTGAGAGTTCCTGCATGGCAGAATGGGGTTGGACCGGATGGCCCTTGTGGTCTCTTCCAACTCTATGATTCTACATCTCTCTCTCTGGACCTCTCCCAAGAGTCACCGTATTGGCATGGAAAATGGGGAAACAAACCTCAGGGTGCACATTCACCCACCCACCCACCAACATACATACATACATTCTCTCTCTCTCTCTCTCCTTTACCAAAAGCATCTCCAAGGCTCATAGCTTGCAAAAGGGGGTAGAAACCTCTTTCTCTCTCTCTGCCCTTCATCCCCAGGACTCCCAATGCTCATGGCTTCCAAAGGGGGGCAGACTTTTTTCTCTCCCCCCTTTACCTCCAGGACTCCCAAGGCTCATGGCGTGCAAAGAGGGGTAGAAACCTCTCTCTTTCTCTCTCTCTGCCCTTCATCCCCAGGACTCCCATGGCTCATGGCTTGCAAGGGGGGGCAGACTTCTTTCTCTCTCTGCCCTTTATCCCCAGGACTTTCAAGCCTCATGGCTTGCATGGGGGGGGGGCAGACTTCTTTCTCTCTCTCCCCTTTACCTTCAGGATTCCCAAGGCTCATGGCTTGCAAAAGGGGGGCCAAGGCTGGGCATACTCTCTCTTTCTGTCCCTTGCTTGTGCAGCTGTTTGTTAGCTCTCACTGCAAGGGAAGGCTGAGGGATATCACACACACACAAACAAACACACACGGAGATGGAGAGAGAGGAGACAGCGCGGAGACTCAAAACGGGAGCTAAAGATCCCTGGCTACAGAGGAAGGTGGGCATGTCTTTTAAGAATTTTATAAGCAGCATTAAATTATTGTCCCGTATATAAGTCTACCCATGATTTTGGAGTCCATTATAGGGCATAAATTTCTCGACTTATAGTGGAGTATATACGGTACTCTTTTTTCTCCTCATTTAAAAAAAATACCTTTCAACAATATTGAGACAGGAGACACCATCCTGGCCACCCACTGCATACAGGTAGCCCCCAAGGACTGCCACTCCAACACTGGTCCTGCAGGTGCTGGTGGGTGCCACGTCACTGCTCCACTGGTTGGTCTTTGGGTCATATCTAGAAAGAGCAAACACATTAGATCTTAATGACAGCTCCCCTAAGGTTCTCAAAACTTTGTTCACAAGTTTTTCTTCATTTTCTTGTTACACACTGTCAAAGCCTTTCTATCTCAATTATGCCATTAAGAGCTTAAAATTGAGGATAGAGAGTAAAACATTCCACCAGGAAGCAACTCTATTTTTAAAAGCAGCCCCTCTGTCTCCAGGTTTTAAAACACAGATGGTCAGGACTGGAGTACGGGGAGGGGAGAGAATGATTTCAATCTAGTTTATGGTCTGGTTTTGGGCACCTGCTACAGTTTTACATGGTAGCTGGTTTATACCAAGGACCAAGACGGGATGCGGTAAGGTAGTGCCATCTTGATGGTACTTTTGGCCTCTGCTTAAAAATGTTTTTACTGCAATTTTAAGTTATAAAAGATGTAAGAAAAAACATAGAACCAAAATAATCAATAAAATGTAAACATCTAAACAGGTAGGTTACATGAATGAAATGGTTACGAATGGAATTATATTGAGACTGGATATCATACAATGATGACCAATCAGAGTTATCATTTCACTGATAGAGCACACATAAAAATAAGTTTACAAAATTTCATAATTTGTTGTGACAGACCTTCCTCCTAGTGGCTTTCAACACCATCAAATATGATATCCTTTAAACTGGGATGAGCAAAGCACTGATTTTGCAGATCCCAGAGCTCTCCACCTTGAAAAAAATAACACCTAAAATGGATAATCATCTCCTCCGAAGCCTCCAGGAGCCATGACTGGCAATTTGGTGGCACATTCAGGGCATTTAGACTCATATTAGACCTGACAGGGTTTTTTAAAAAATGTTTCTTATCCAAAACAGGAAGCCACCAGAAGATGATGGCCTCAAACTGTCAGTTATGGGGAGCTTCAGATAGCAAAGAAGAGGGGAGATGAGCTTGGAGGAAAGAAGAAGTAAAGCTGAATGCAACATCTTTCCTCAAGATAGTTCTGTACTCCCTTTGTATTCCTGCAAGACCTGCAATCCCTCCTGCAAGGAATTCAAGGTTTGGAAATGAGCTTGTGGGTAGATGCAGACCAGCGGATGGACTCTGCACACATAGTTTCTGCTATTTTTCCACATCAGCCTAAATCCAACTGTTAGTCCCAACTAGAGTAGACCCAATGATTCAATGGCATTTACTTTAGTGTTGATTTATCAAGTTCCCAGTGAATTAATAGGTCTATTCAGAATGGGAAACACTGAAAATGGTAGTCATCAAATAGGCCAGCTATACATTTTAACTTTGAAACGGATTTGTTTCAGAAAACCTTGGATATTAATTTAACTTTTTAGTGTTGTAGAAGGGTTATAATAAGTAGTTTTAGTCACAACCATTATACCTTATGGTTTTTACATTGCTGCTGGAACAGATCACATTGTTTACAGTAGTTCCTGGTGTGGTTTATGAAGTGTAAGCTGTCTGGAGAACTTTAAAAGATCTTTCTTTATAATAAATGCATACTTAAACAATGAAGCTATTATATAGCTGTTGCTATCTTGCAAGTGCAAACACTTAAGAGCCTGATTTTATTTTACTTACCTTTCTACACTGTTAAGATAAGAAGAGCCGTCATGTCCTCCCACTGCATAAAGAAGGTCATCCAATACACTGACTCCAACACCACACCGCCTTTTGCTCATGGAAGCCACCATCCGCCACTCATTTGTTTGAGGGTCATAACGCTCAACACTGGAAATGGCATCCCCACTGCACCAACCACCCACTGTGGAAATCAGATGTGTGGCAAATGAATTCCAAGGTATAATTAAATATACATATATATGAGGAAGAGGGCACCAGAAGCTCAGAAACATCACATTTAGATCCCCTGAAACAACTTTGCTCAAAGGGGAGGGAACCTGGATTCACATTCCAAACAGTGTTATCCAGGACATAAGATAAGATGGAACCACTAAACAAATCAGAAAGATTGCCAACAGTGCTATGATATTTAATTTATATGTAAGCTGAAATGTGTGATGGAATTTCAACACATCACAATTATCCTGTATACCAAAACACTCTATCCATCCATCCATCCATCCATCCATCCATCCATCCATCTATCTATCTATCTATCTATCTATCTATAAAAGCAAAATTTGGAGGGTTTCAAGGAAACTACAGGCTGGTTAGTATAATATTCAAGGTAAACTGGTGGAAAGTGATCTTAAAGATAAAACAATCAAGTCTACAGATAGGTAAACTCTTGGAAGGAATAGAATTTTTCCAAACATCCTATCTTCTTCACCTTTTACAATTCGTTACGGTGTCAATAAACATGTATACAAGGATGATTTTGGAAACACTACTTACTTAAGACTTCTAAAAGCCCCTTGATAAAGTCTCTCATAAATGATTACATAACAAACTTAGCAGTCATGGAATGTAAACAGTGGCATCTCTCAAGCAGCTATACTAGGGCCAATGCTTTTTAACTTTTTTGTAAAGTTCTGGAATTAGGGATAAGTAGGGAGGTGATCAAGTTTCCTGAATATACAAAATTATTAGGGAAGTTTGAACAACAATGAATTGGGCAGTCAGATTTATTTGACTTGTGCAGAATGAGCATAAATCTGTTTAATTTGGGGAGAAAGTGACTAAGGTAAAGAGTATGCAAGACATAGAAATTACACACCAAAACAGGGCGTGTTAATAAATAGGCTATTGGAATGCATATGTAGGAAACAGAAGAGAATCAGATATTGTCAGGTAACATGGCCAAATTGCCAAAATTCAATTTAAAAGAATATCTCCAAAGAACTTAAAAGATCATGTAAAGAACAGTTTATTATTAAGCCTAACTGACCAGGAACTTAACAAATGTGGATGAAAACCAGGCACATTATCAGGGGAAAATACAAAACAACAGAAGAAAGAAAGGGAATGGTTCATTGGATGACTGACCCTTTGAGCAGTTAAGGATGGACAAGAAGCAAATGCTGAAAGAAACAAGAATCAGAATACTGAACACAACTGTTTAATGAGTTGTACACAGGAATCATCATCATAGGGATTATAATAATAATCAGTACAAAGAAATGGAAGACAATAAAAATGCAGAACAAGAGATCTTTTTAGATTCTAAGCCTGAGGGCAGGGAACCATCTGACTAAAAGATTGTATGTACAGTGCTGTGTAAATTTACAGCGCTTTATAAATAAAGGTTAATAATAAATAATAATAATCTCTTCTACAAGTTCACAGATATCAAAGTGAAATTTAAACCAAGAGTAGGGATGCTATATGGTCAAGAATATTATATGATCATGACAAAATAGAGACAATAGAAACGATGCACTGAAGAATTATGTAGAAGACTTTAAAATAGGATAGATTCGTTTATGAAACTACCCTGGATGATGCCTCTCAATTTTAGAATGTGAAGTAGAATATGCACTTAGGGCCTAAAGAGGCAGCATTATGCCATCTCTTTGTGCACCGGATCAGTTTTTTGCAGCCGCGAAAGAAGTGGCAAAATGCCGCTCCTTTTGGAGCTGAAAAAAGGGTGCCTTTGCTGCTGCAGCAGCACTTTCCAGCACTCGTTTTGTGTGTCTCATCTGAACACCACACCAAAGGAGCACTGTAACACTGACCACCATGTAGTTGGTCAGGCAGCACCATGGCGGCTTGTGGGTGGAGTCAGGGTGTGCATCGTACAGCTGTCACGCCCCCACTCCACCCCGATGCCGGCCCTTTTGACCTGTCTGTTTAGCCCCTTAGCAATAAATAAATAATCAGGAACAAATGGCATACCAGAAGACCATTTCAAACTACAGAGTAGTATGAATCCAAATTCTAATAAAAATCTGCAAAGAAATGGGGAAAACAAAACAATGGGGCATAGACCTGGAAACATGCAGTATACATTTCAATCCCCAATAAAGGGACTGCGGTAACCACCGGGTCACTGGGAGCTGGGGCTGTTTAGCCTGGAGAAGAGAAGGTTAAGAGGTGATATGATAGCCCTGTTTAAGTATTTGAAGGGATGTCACATTGAGGAGGGAGCTAGCTTGTTTTCTGCTGCTCCAGAGAACAGGACCAGGAACAATGGATGCAAGCTGCAGGAAAAGAGATTCCACCTCAACATTAGGAGGAACTTCCTGGCAGTAAGGGCTGATTGACAGTGGAACAAACTCCCTCGGAGTGTAGTGGAGTCTCCTTTCTTAGAGGTCTTTAAACAGAGGCTGGATGGCCATCTGTCAGGGATGCTTTGACTGAGATTTCCTGCATGGCAGGGGGTTGGACTGGATTGCCCTTGTGGTCTCTTCCAACTCTATGATTCAATCCCCTATGTAAGGAAAAGTGATAATATTTTACAATATAGGATTTTTATAATGTCATGGAGCCAGAAATGTCAGACATGCAAGCTGGGTTCAGAAAAGGAAGAGGTACTGGAGATCATGTTGCAAACAAACATTGGCTAACAGAATGCATCAAAGAATTACAGAAGAGAATTAACAAAACCTTTGATTGTCTAGATCATGTAAAACTATGAATTGTGCTTAACAAATGGATATGTCATTTGATTGTCCTGATGCATAACTGATACCGTAGATTGTCACTGTCAGGACATAATATGGAGAATATGGTTGACAGGATGGGAAGGGGTCAGGGAATGCTGCATTTTTTCACCTTCTCTGTCTAATTTATATGCAGAACATATTATGCAGAAAATGGGATTACACTTAGAGAAAATAAGTGTGAAAATCAGGGGAAGGAGTAACAACAATTTAAGATATGGAGATAACACCACAGTACTAGCAGAAAATAGCAAAGATTTGTAATCACTACTGATGAAAATCAAAGTGAAAATGGAGAGTTTCTACTGAAGATAAAGCAAAGATAAATAATGACCACAGATCATTCACACAAATTTAAAGTGAGTAAAGACATAATTCAAGATTTTGCCTACCTTGGTTCAGTCATTAATTAAAATGGACATAATTTTCAAGAAATTAGAAGATGACTAAGATTTGGAAGGTCAATGATAGAGGAGCTAGATAAGGTCCTCAAGTGTAAAAATACAATTAAATTTCAAATTCAGAAAAATTAATGTCTTCATACTTCCAATTTGTAAATACGATTATGAAAACTGGGCAGTGAAGAAAGTTGATAGGACAAGAATCAACTCATCTGAAATACAATCTAAGAAGACAGTTCTATGGATACCACAGACTGCCAAAAAGACAAGTGAATGGGCCAAAGAGAAAACCAAGTGTCATCTTTCACTAGAAGCCAAAATGACTAACGTAAAGCTATCATACTTTGGAGACTATTGTACTGTGGTGGAAAATTCTATGAATATCATGCAGTTCAAACAGTTGTAGAAATTTAACTTCTATGTTATGATCCCAGATTCAAACTCCCACTTAGCCATGAGGTTAGATCAGTGCCCTAAAATAAATTACTGTGAGACTTTTTTTTAAAATTTATTTTTCTGTCTTCAAAGATTTCAAGGCTGTAGGCAAGGTCAGTCATTCTTTCAAATTCAGCCCTTCTGTGAGATAGCTTAGACTGAAATTCCATCTCAGGCTCAAAAACATTCAGAAAATTTCATGGCTGGGCAGAGACTTGAATCCTGGTCCTAATAAGAGCTGAACAATCTATCCACTGCACTGAATTTTGCATGCCAGTCATTAAAGATGTATCATTCACTATTACAATCTTATACTGATTGGGTCCCACCTCGGTCAATCCCTGAGCCAAGCAGGATGAAAAGCAGGTGTTCACACACACACTTGGTGCCATGCAATGAACCCGCTGCTGCCATGCACCCTATAACTGGTCACCATCATTGTGTCCATCCCGAAGGCCCCCATGTGGAGTACTGGCTTCTGACATCACAGGCCATAGCATGGGCTTTCAGGATGGAAATGGCATGTCAGGATTGGATTAATCATGCCATGATTTTGTCCTGACTGACATGCTGCCATGACTCTGTACTGATAGATATGGCATCATGATTCTATCCTGCATAATATGCTATGTGTTGCATAATCATAGGCTATAGGTACACTTGTACTGTGCTTAATATAGAGACACGGTAATACAGTCTGTCCTCGCCTTATGCGGGGGATCCGTTCCGGATCCCTCCGCGTAAGGCGAATTCCGCCTATGCTCGAACCCCATTGGAAACAATGGGGCTCGTGCGTGCATGAGGCACAACGGGCGCGTGCGCCTATTCAATTGAATGAGACGCGCCGCCCTTCTGCCCCGCGCACTCGCTGCGGCTTGAGCGCGTATGCTCAAGGCCGCGTATGGCACGCCCGTGTATGGCGCGGGCGCACTGTATAAACAGATTATGCAACACATATACTTCCTGTATATGCTCACATATAAGTTGATTTCATGTTTAAATCAAGGTTAGGGTTTGGAGCCAAAATTATGGATTTTGATATGACCAGTGGGTAAGTAGAGGGTAAATCTTAGTGGCATGTAACAGGGTAAAAAGAAGGTAAAAGGGAGGGGGCTTAAAATCCAGTTGCTCAACAATATAAATAGAAAACTTGCAGACTGTGAGCGGGGTTGAGAGAAAAGACAGACACACACCCTGGTCACCACTGTGTTCTTTCTGAAGAGGGAATCAGAGCTGTCTCTGTCATAGGCAATGCAGAGCTACACTGGGACAGCAGAAGAAAAGAGCATGCAGCACAGGGAAAGATGGATTGAACTGAGACGCATGATAAGCCTTTTGGGTGTGGGAAGCATAAAAAGACAGGGGTTTAAAATCCAGTTTGCTATGGATAAGTTGACCCAGGTTTTTAGTGTAAATTTTTTTTACTAAAATTTCTTGACTTATACATGAGTATATATGGTATGTCATGGGAAACAACAATGTGGATATAATAATAATTCTCCACTTGTTTCACTGACTACCAACCATCTGCCAATTTTTAAGGATTCTTTTGTTTTATTTTATATGCTGTCTTTCTCCTAAATTAGACTCAAGGGAGCTCACAAAAAATACGCAATAAACAGTACAATTCTAAAAACAGAATTAAAAACAGAATTAATATAACAAGTTAAAAATGTAAATTTTTAAAAACAGATAATGTTATAATATAAAAATATAAAAAATAACATAAAATATACAAATGTGAAACCATTACTTGTGAGTGTTACATCACACCAGATAGGCACATAATCATGCTCCCTCCCTCCCTCTTCATACTTTCATATTTGTAACAGAAGCATTTTATTATTTACATTTATAGGCGCCTTCAAGTTGTCTGTCAATTTATGATGATCCCATCAATTTCATCAAGGTATCTCAGACTAGGAGTACTTAGAGGAGGTTTTTCCAGTTCCTTCCTCTGAAATCTAGGCCACAGCTAAACTACAGAATAATTCAGTTTGACACCATTAATTGCCATGGTTCAATGCTATGGAATTCTGGGAACTGTAGTTTGTTGTGCCACCAGAGCTCTCTGATAGAGAAGGATAAATGTCTCACAATACTAATCCATGACAAAGTGGTGGCAAACCAGATTATTTCTGCAGTGTGGATGCAGCCATACTTTACAGTACCTGATATTCTTTGATTATCTCCCATCTAAGTATTAACTAGTGCTGACCCTGCTTTGTTTCCAAGATCAGACAGGATCTGGTATCTTTAGAGTATTAAGGCCCTACAGTTTTAGAGGTACGTTGTTATATTGAGGTTTATACTGCATACTAGTTTCTACATTTAAGAGTTCGTTTTTTATAGTTAAAGGGGGCCCTTTATGATCAGGATAGATATCTCATGGTTTAGAGCAAAATTAATACTACTGACAAGAAGAGTATTGTTACCTAAGTTTCTTGCCTCATTCACCACAACAGTGCAGCAGCATATATTTTGCTGCAGCAATACATGTGCATACCTGCAAAGAGTACTTCTCCACAGCGGATGGGTTTGCGTGGCCGAGTTCTTGGCCCCTGCATCAATGGTCGCTCTTGTGGCAATAGCAGATAATTTTTAGCTTCATCCACTAAGTCCCTGCCCAAGAAAGGTCACAGATTTTTTTTTATTTTTATGAAGCCATTCAGCAAATCACAAGACGTCATTGCTCCAAAACCAGACAGCCATTTCAGAATGTGTCATTTAAAACACTAAGAAGATTGAGCACAGTTAACAATTACATTTTAACTAGCTATCTCAGATTAAAAGTTGCAACCTTAAAACTAGTAACAGGAAGAAGAAGAAGATTTATTTATATCCCACCTCTCTGTGCAACACAACCGGGGTGGCTTACACATTAAAACAATACAGACCTGTATCCCAAAATCCTCCCCCCCCCAACTACAATTAAACATTTTGTAATTTAAAATATATCTTAAAATGACAAACAAAATTAACAAATAGATCAAAGTGGTGGTTGTGGTGGGAATCAGGGAGGTTCAGATTTTTGGTGGCTGGTTGTCTATTCAGGAAAGGCCTGCCGGAAAAGATCTGTCTTAACAGCTTTTTAAAAGCTGTCTAAAGTGGTAATGTGACAGATCTCATCCGGCAGGCCATTCCATAATCTGGGAGCGGTTGCCGAAAAGGTTTTGGATAGGAAGGTAAATTTAGTTTTGGAGTGAATTGCTCCTCTGAATCAATTTGAGAATTATATTCTCTGAGTTTAGTTTTCTTAAAAAAAAGAAATATCACAATCATATCAATTTTAATTTAAAGGATCAGGCTAAAATTATTTGTTTAGTCAGCTTGTTAAAACCCATGAATTTTTGAAAGGTCAGGTTGATATCTGGCTATATGGATAGGAAGATTAAAATATAATCCTTGGAAAAATTTAGGGGTGAAAGAGATCGTTATAAAAAGCTGGCTTCCAGCTGGCTTGGGGGCATGGCATACAGACAACACCCCCTCAAAGACTCTGGGAAGCCACTTTCATGGCGCCTGGTTGCCAACACATGGCCTGGCTTCCGGGTGCTCTCGCGGTGCAGTGTTTGGATGCTGTACACTGCTGGAGCATCTGAAAGCCGACTTCCGTCCACGGTGGGGCTGAAAAGCCGGCTTTTTGCTGCTGCAAAAAGCAGTGGCTATTTGCTGCTTCTTTTTTGGGCAGGCAAAAGGGCAGATTGGGGCCACGGCATGAGTTGCTGCAGCCCCAATCTAAATTTCTCAGGGGCGGCTTGAAGCCGCCCTGTTGGGGAGGTCTGTTTCTCCTTTCAGTAACAAGATTATTCCACTGAAGTCAGTGAGACTTCAGTAATATAATGATGAAAATAATGATGACACAAATCATGCTATAAGTGTAATATATATTGTTCCTAAAAATCACTTATCCTTGTAACAGCATGTGATATCTGTGTAATAAATACACTTTTCAGAAAGTTTACATTAAATATTGTTAACGAAACTACTATTAGTTTCATGCCAGGATAAATGGAAAGAGAAGGACAGGGATAATCCAAAATTTGAAATAAGATGATCCTGCCAGGAATGCAAGATAACAGAACAGCAGTAGCATCTGCCCCCTTGTAACAGTCTAATCAAAGCTATTTTTGTTGTGAATAGAAACCATGTATGATGGACATCCCCTTTTGCAAAAAGAAGACATACCTCAGTTCATTTTAATCCTCTTACCACCATATATTCCATAATAACTTCTAACAGAAAAAGGGGGATTAAAATACATCCATTCCAGAAGAGTGAAAAAAATCACTTCAGGTTTTCTGGAATATGGCAAAGTGACACACAGAACTAGTCAAGCTTCCAAACTTCTAATAGAAAATTTTACCCACAAAGACTTTTCAATTTCCAAACATGTCATTTCGTACTATCAGTTATGACTTACCGACATTCTTCATCACTTTTAATGAGTGGATCAGAACCAACTGTGCCTACCAGGAACTTTGGACTGAGCAGTGGCAAGCGGACATGTTGCAGCACCTGTAAGACAAGAACAGTGTAACAGAAATGAAGTACAACACCCTAGAAGAAGCCTCCCATATATCAGCAGTTTGGTGAGTTTTCAGTGATGCTATAATTCAGTTGTAGATCAGCTTATTAAATGGCAGGGGGGCAAATATTCAACTGAGACATACCAAGGCTGTAGATACTGTTTACTTAGACTTTTGAAAGACTATGCAAATGCACAGTGCATAGTTAAATTATGGAATTCATTACCACCTTGAATAGCTTTATCAGGAGACTGAGCAAATTCAAAGATGATAAGGCTACAGATTACCTCCAATAACTCAGGCTATATGCCTCTGAATATCACAAACCATATGCCTCTGAATGCTAGTTGCTGGGGAACATGAGCTAGGCAGTGGTTGGCATATTTTTATCCTGTACTTGTTTTGGACTTCAATTCCCGGAAACCCCAGGCAGCTTGGCCAACAGTAAGGAATTTGGGGAAGAGAAGTGAAATACATCTGGAAGACCAAAGTTTGTGAAACACTGAGTAGAGGAAGCTCTTGCATTCACATCCTAATTCTGCATTCTGTATATGCATTTGGTTGGCTGCTTTAGGAAAAAGAATGCTGGAATACATAGATGTGCTTGAATAAAACTCCTTCATTCATGGTGTGTATAGTTGTAACTGGCTTGAAAGTGCAGAGCCCTGTGATAAAAACTCAAAATCATCTTCTCTCCTTCTTTGGTTCTCAGAAGGGGAACAACTTTCTCGGTGTTTTAGCTGTCATTTCTTCAAGCAAGGAATAAACTATTTTACTTAACAGTAGTACTAAAATATGTACACTCGTCCCTCCCCATTCGTGGCCTTGGCACTGGTGGTTTCAATCATTCGCGAGGCCAAGGTCGTGGCTCCCTTCCTCCCTCCCTTACCGGCATCTTCCCTCTGGCGCCAGGGCCTATAATCAGCCTCAACCGCCATCAGGACTCACTTTCCCACAGGGGCTCGGGACCCAGCATACACACACCCTGCCCCTTCTGCCGGAGCCAATTGATGTATCGTGCACCCATTGACTACGGCAGAGGAGACAGGGCATGCACACACTGGGCCCCAAGTGGCACTGGGAAAGCGAGTTCCAATGGCAGCCAGTGCCAATTACAGGCCCCAGCACTGGGAAGGAAGATGCTGGTGAGGGAGGGAGGGAATTTTGCCAATAGTCAAGTCCCATTGTCCCCAATGGCCACCATTGGGGAAAATGGGACGTGACTATTTGCGAAATTTGGTATACGTGAGGGACCCCTGAACATATCTCCTGCAAATCCGGAGGGATGAGCGTATTTAATGTTAATCACATTCCAAAGCATTTGCACTGATGTCACTCCATGCTTTCCTTATAACTGTTAACTAGAAAGGTTAAAGAAGAAACCAATATTTTAATATGATAAAATTTCAGGGTAAAGGCCAGCTCTCTTTTCAGCTAAAGCCCTGCATGTAGATCCAATTCTCTTGTCCACCATCATAGCCATTTAAGACTGGAAATAATGGAATGCATATCTTCGTAAAATCAAATTTGCCTATATAACTTTGTACAAAAATATGTAAATAATGTAAGAAAAATATCTGGTGGTTACCTGGGGGAGCTGAGGTCGTCTCTCTTGTATGCTGTATTTAACCCAAGCCATCACAGCATTGAACACCTGCTCTTCACTCCGGACATTCAGTTCATCACTGGATATTATGTCAATGAGCTGATTGGCTGGAAGCAGCATGAATTCCTCACTCTCCATCACCTGCATGGAGATACAAAAATACAGTATTATGGAACCCTTTTAAAGCAACCATTAACATTTAGAACTGGGAAAGTGACATACTGTTAAAAAAAAAGAACATTCTGACACAAAATGGGGAATATTAAATAATGATGAAGACCAAAGTGACCTTGGGACATGAAATGGAACAATTTGCTCTGGCTCTGGAAGGCTTCATTTCAAATCTTTGGGAGGTATAAATTTCAGGGTGGTTTTTGGGCAGATCATTACTGGAGCCTCAGTTGTCCAAATTAATTTGGGAGCAATGACAAGGAGTTCTGGGACACTGGTGAAAATAAAAGACCTGAAGCAAAAAGTGATTTTATTCTTTATCAATCTTTCAAATTAACTGAAAGAATATTCATTGGTGGGTGAGAGTGAGTAGAGAGCAACCCCAACTAGTAACAGAACTGTACTTATAATAAGATCAAAAGTCAGAAAACAAAATGTCTGGAAAAATATTACCTAGAGCATTGTAGATAAATTTGAAAAGTTTTCCTGTCCTCGGTTTGCAGCAGAAGACAGAGTGTCTCAGAACTAGGAGATGGACTCATTTGATCCCACCCCCCCCCCCTTTCATTTGCATTCTCTAAATATACACACAGAGGCCATGAGTGCAAATGCACTTCAGAGGGAATAAGAGACTCCAGACTAAGCTGGTAGTGAAAGACAAGCCCCTGACAAGCTGCAAACATGTTAATACATTTCTTTTAAGCTCGGGTAAGAAATAAGTTACTCAGAAGACAAGAAAAGATCCAAAGTGATCTCTCCCCTTTTCACATGTGGAACAAGAGATAGTATAGTTAACTGTATTTCTCCTCTCTTGTCTGGCAAATTGTGAGAACTTTCAATAGCAACATAGTCATAGCAGTCATAGGGAGTGCACAATATACTCTATACTAGGCCCACAGAATTTCCAGTCTACTAATACCTCAGGTCTGAAAAGCACATTTGTTTTGCTGTCTGCCTAGGACAGCACATATTTTGATATGTGACTTGTGCGCTGCATTCAGCTTGATCATAAACCATGCAGGTCTCAACTCAATCCAAATCACTAGAACAAAGTGAGAGAATTATGGATCGAAAAGACATATGTAAGCTCATTTCAGATGATGTTTTCAAGAAGAGAGTGGAAAAAGATGTGAGAAAGATTACACTGTGTGCAGGGCTCAATTAGCTATAAAACATACCTAGATAACAGCTATTCCTTTTTTTCTTTTTTCAGCTGAAGTACTCTCTGTGTGTAGTTATGCAAATATAGTGTAACTCAAACAGTTAAGATTGACTATAGAACCAGAGATAACAGCCATGGATCTTATGAAATGTTATGTTAATAGACAGCCATAGACAGCCATTACTATTTGATAGACATTCCCAGATATGATAGCTTCATGCATGTATTTTCTGAATTAGACAGTTCCTTGCTCAATAAAGCAGAAGGGGGTTTCTGGCAAGTCTGACATACATGTGGTGGTTCTCACCTCTCCAACAATCCTGTCCACATTGTTAAGCTAAACAAACTGAAAAGTATCCATTATCATTGGATAAACAGCAGTCAAGGTGTTACATTCACTGGATGTGTATTAATTATAGCATCCAACTCACAGCTGATCTTCATGATTTCATCTGAAATATGCCAGGCAAGTTGTTCACAGTAAATTTTATGTGATCTGTGATCACTCAAAACAGCTCTGCTGGCTATCTCTTTGTAGATGCAATAATGGCAGAGAAAAAACAGGGTTGTTTTGCCTGCACTGTCATGGAATATGTCATCAGACAGACTTCTGCCTGTGTTCAACTGGACTCTCTTTTGAGTTTTCTGCCAACTTTACTCTAATTAATAGGTTCAACCCACCAAATCACATATACAGACACCCAGCATGCAAACAGGTGAGCCCCTAAGAAAGGGAGCAAGAGAATACACATTGGCCTGATGTAAACAACTTTTTTCAGACCCTTCCCTGCAGATCATACTCTGGGTGCCTGTGCTTATCCTCTTATGGTAACTAGGATCCCCTTCTGCTGTCCTAAACTGGTCAATTTAGCACAAATGTTATTATATCTCGAATACAGTCGCTCCTCCTAACTCACGGATCTGGGATCCGCGCCCTCAATTACCCACGGAGGGGCAACCTCTGCTGTCTTCAATGGTGCACATGCCTGGCCCATGCTCCATTCAAGCCTATGAGGCTTGAATATGGGTGAGCCTTCGTTTGCATGGGGGGCGGTCTGGAACAGATGCCCCACGAAAACAGAGGGCCAACTGGACATACAGAAGCACAGAAAAAATGGAAAGGGGCTCTTCTTCGCAACTTCATTAACTAAGTCTAACCCCCTGCCCCTAGATGACATCCAAACAAATGCTAAAATAGGAATTTCTGGGGATCTCACAAACAAAAATAGAAAATGGGCTATCAATTTGTGCCACTGCCGATGCTGAATTTTTACAAACATTTAAAACATATCCTTCTATTTCTTATTTTACTAATCCATTACACAGGAATCCTAATTTCGTGACTTACACTGTGGTATCCTAATTTTGTGAACACTGAAATCCCCAGTTATGGCAGAATATGCGTTGTTTTTGGACAGAGCAAACAGGCATCCGGTATCTCTTTGCACAATTCCAGTTTTAGGCTATGCAATGGCAACCAACCAGTGCCCATGTGCATTCCACCCCTGCAAATGAAATGACCACTAATGTCTGCAGCAAGACACCATTCAACTACTGTTGCACAGCCAGAGAAAAAGGAGAACCCTTTAGCTTCCTCAACCCACAGTGTACATACACTTATGGAGTTCCAACAAAAAACCCAGCATCCAGTAGGATCTTGGCCCAGGTCTACAGATGTAGACCATGGTTTTAAGAGGATGGACTTTATGGGTCTCCCATATTCGGCTTAGAATTTGGCTCATGAAGCAGCTGCCTTGGTCTGTTAGGCGCTGTACAGACTGGCGGATACAGCGCCCTCGTCACGTGCTAGGGGTTGGTCGAGGACGCAGCGTCCATACCGGCCTCATACCTAGCACGTGACGGGGGCGTCAAAATGGCGGTCCCCTGTACACACAGGCGCTGCCATTTTGACGCAATGGATGCATAGCATCCGCATGTCCCGTTGCGCTGGCAACGTCACGAGTGCGCCATTTGTGCACTCGGGCATCGCAAGTGCGTCGCAAAAAGAATCCGCATTTTGCAGGTTCTTTTTCCACCACCGGGAAGCCTCGCCGTTTGGCAGCTGAGGCTTCCCGCTGGCAAAAATGGAGGCAGTGGCAGACCGCCCTTTTTGGGCGGTCTGTATCCTGCCAAAGTATCTCTTTTGAAAAAAACCTACCTTGCAAAGATTTCTAGTAGTTCATGGACTAGAGCTTTCCACAAGATAGCATCTACTAGTACCAGAATATGGATGTCTCCTCTGGCTGATTTCTTCAATAGGCATACTAGATCCATGGCTTCCCTCCCAATTGATGAAAAAGCAGAATATTTCCTTGAGGTTTATGGCATTACCTGCAGCCAGATGTCTCCCAAATAGGGAACCTAGATGACTGTTCAATACAACAATACAACAAATCCTCTTCTAGTAGGAACTGTGGCCATTGGGTGTTTACCTGTCCATCTTAAGGGATCTAAGGTTTTGTCAATACTGATTTAATATACTCTGGTTTCTCTTCAGATCATATAAATACTGATTTAGAGAGGAATTATCTTGTTATGGGGCTATTGACTGATTCCTTTGGTAAAGAAAAAGTCTTGCTGGGATCAGAATTGGCTGATCAATCCTTCATAGTCATGGAATGAGTTAACATCTGGGAAATTGAGCCACTCTCTCCCTACAACAAATTTTGGTGCTAATCTCCTATGAACAAATGTTCATTATTCCTGATGTTTTGCCAGCAACTGGAGGGCAGCGCAAATGGGCTATTTGTTTCAGCCCTTAGTTAAGCAACTAGGGCATTCAGGAATAACTGCTTCCCTTTGAAGTGGACTGTATGTACTTAGCACTGTTTGGCACAGGTTTGGCAAAGAAGAGCTGACAGTGAAATGTCAACGAAGATCTGAATTGGATGAGATTTCGAATACTCATTTGTTAAGAACCCTGTGTCTTAACAGAACTATGATGAACTGAATGAAGCTTGAAGCATCACAGTTGTTCAGGTCTAAGTTATATATATATAGGTAAGTGGCCACCACTGAGCTAAAGAAAGCAGGTGAGATGGGATCAGGGCCTGTAGTTGTTACTTCGTGTTGAACTTTGAATGTTTTGCATTGTTTATGTAACAGAAAATTACATGTCAAACTGCCATGTATAATACGTATACAAGTGATGGCGAATACTTTAGGGGCTTAGTGCCCAAACTAAAATGTCTTCTGGTGCCAGTTGTTACCTGTGCTGGGGGCGGGACCTCTATCCTCCAGGAGTGAGACTTCTGGATGGAACCTCTTCCCCCCTGCCCTCCCAGGCCTTCAGCTCCTTCTCCAGAGACAGCTGAAGGCCTGGAGGGAGAGGGAGGAAGAAGAGGAAGCGCCACACGCCTGTTCTTCCTCCTTCTCCCCTCCCGCTGTCCAAGGTGTTCAGATGCCTCCAGAGAAGCAGCTTGAGGCTGGGAAGGGTCAGGAAGATGGAGGAAGCAGCATGCGTCTGTTCCTCCTCTTCTTCCCCCTGTGCAGTCCCTGGACTTCAGCTGCCTCCAGAAAAGCAGCTTGAGGCCAGGGAGGGATGGGATGGGAAGGGGGAGGAATAGGCATGCACCTCTTCCTCCTCCTACCCCTGCACCATCCCCATCCTTCAACTGCCTCCAGAGAGGCAGCTTGAGGCTGAGGAGGGTCAGGAAGGAGGAGGAAGCAGCATGCACCTCTTCCTCCTCCTCCCCTCATGCAGTCCACAGACCAGTTGCCTCTGGAAAGACAGCTTGAGGCAGAAGAGGGTTGGAAAGGAGGAGGAACAGGCATGCACCTTATCATCTTCCTCCTCCCGTGCTGTCCCTGGCTTTCAGTTGTTTGCGGAGAGGCAGCTGAAGGCGTGGAACGAACAGGAATAAGGAGGAACAGGCGTGTGCCTCTTCCTCCTCCTCCCTGCCCCCCGCGCTGGGGGAAATGGCTTCATGTGCCATCGCTGGTATGCATGCCACAGGTTCGCCATCACGGCCAAATACCATAGGAAGCCACAAGACAAAGAGGGGCACAGAAGGGCATTCTTCATCATTGCTCCATATTTTCAGAATTACGTCCACAGAATAAAACACATTTACTGGAGAACTGTTAAGATATTCTAATGTGAGCTTACTTTTAACAGTTAGCATTCAATCAGTATATTGTATTTTATCAAATATTATTTACTGCCCACCTGCCCCAACCCTGGGCTTGCCATCCACAGATTTAAGCATCTGCAGATGGCAAGGCCCATTATTCTTTATTATTATTATTATTATTATTATTATTATTATTATTATTATTATTATTAAACAAATAAACAAGTAAACAATGACAAACATACATTTCAGACAAACACTATAAAAACAACATATATTGTTACTCATCAAAGTCAGAGCAATTACATACTATTGACCTTTTTGGTCAGTTTTATGTCAGTTTCTTGTTAAATCAACATTATCCATTATCCAACAAGACCCATTATTTTTAATGGCCATCCATGTTACTGCGGCAAAATAGCTACAGGGACTTGTGGTCCTGAGTTTTTTTGTATCCATAGGGTTTGGAGTAGGGGTGTCCAGAATGGATACTAAGGGGTGACTGTAGTTTACATTTAGATTCATAGTAAATGTAATTCTAAGACTGAAGTCTCAGATAATCAAAATCAAGACTATCAAAATAAAAGTAATTGTCCTAAGCTAAAATGCATTTATGATGCTCCAAACATATTCTTGTTTACCAACTTACAATCAACATTGGTCAGAAGGAAATAAAGGATTTACCATTACATGAAGGCTGTACAGATTTTTCAGACATGGTCTACAGATGTATGAGAACTGAGATTATATGTTGGAAGACAGTGAAACAGAAATTCACATTTTTACTCAAAAATGAAGTTAGAGACCATCATAGTGCAGCTCAGGTGGGTGTTGTAGCAATAGCAAATACATTTCTATACAGCTTACCAATGTACTAAGTGGTTTACAAAGTGTAAACTAATAGCCCTCAACAAGCTGGGTACTTATTTTAGCGACCTATGGAAGGATGCCAGGCTGCGTCAACCCAGAGCCCCTAGCCGGCTGGTACTGAACTCACAACATTGCGGTTTGTGAGTGGCTGCAGTACAGGCATCACCACTGTGACACAAGAGCTCTTGTTATCTACAGGAAGTTTGAATTTGACTGTCCTCTCCCTGCAGATGTAAGTGCATGCTATTTCTGAATGCTTTGCTATGTGACAAATATCTCCTTTAAGTTTTAAATTAATCCAGCAGGGGAAAATGTTCCAGCCCAAATCTCTTCCTGTACTGCTTTTTTTTTTACTGTACAGGAGTATCCTAAAATGTGATCCTCCACTTGCACTGATACAGTTCATATTAGCACTTCATTCTATTACAGATATAGATCAGGGAGAAGGCCACCTACCTCTTGAAAGTTATGTTGGGTAAACTTGTCAGCAATTCTCAGAAGTTCCCGGCAAGAGTGTGTATCAGCAAATGCTCGAATGCCAAGACAATTGGAAGGATCCAATTGCCTTTTTAGAAACTCACAGCAGGCCTCCTGGATTTCAGCTAGCTGGAGGAGGCAGGCAGCTGGCAGTAGAGTCTGAACATTGCCCTCTTCTACTGTAATTTGTGAAGTGTATGCAAAGTCAATTAGCAACTCCATGGCCCTTTCATCAATGTCTCTTATCACCACTTCAGTCTGTCGGCTCTCTGCCAGCTCCCCTGTGAACATTGCTCGGAAATAGGGGCTGCAAGCTGATAGGATCACCCGGTGGGCATAGATCTTCTTGGCCCCCACAACCAGCACTACATCACACAGCTCACGGTGCTTCCGCAATAGGTTGATGACTTCTAGCGTCTGCCGAGGGTGCTTATCTGAGATGTAAGGCATGCGGGCAGGCTGCGGCACTCCTTCAGGCAGTTTGTTGGGATCTCCAAGAGTGCAACGACTTGTTACATCCATACCGGTTTCACCTGATCGATTACTGGTACACCTGGAAAAAGAATATATAAGCGACACCAATGGTCAGACAACAAGGACACCAAAAAGTATAAGCTCAGACAAGCCTATGTAAAACTGGAATGAGTAAGTCTTGCTCAAAACATTTGTTTTCTGACAGACGTTGTCTGATCTGTAACTCAGACATGTATTTTTACTGTTGCTCTAAATATGGGCTATTAATGGTCTTATCTCATTTACTGTATTATATTCAACCTGTATACACAATTCAGATATTTCTTATAAATTGAACAGTATATAAATGTGATAAATTAAATTTTAAAACAAATCTTCCACACAGAAGTCCCAAGGCTTTTGGTCAGATTAACTCAAGAATGGATCAGCAAAAATTCCCTTTAAAATATGCCTTTCTTCAAATGAAAAAACCAGCAACTAAGAGCATGGCATAGCACAATTCTGTTATGCTACACTTTTCAGTAGTTCAACTGCTGCATCATCAAGCCACTTCTTCCCAATGATGATCTTAGCTTCCTCCATACAAACAAACACTGGTCCTGTAAATTCAGGCCAAGTTGCTCCTGCTTTGCGCACTGTCCCAACTGTGACAGGAAGCAGCATGCTACTTTGGTCAATGGATCGGTGACCCAGCTTGAGGTCATATGGTGTGATGTCTGAACTACTGAACCATAGTTAAACGTTTCACTCCACTCAAGAGGCAGCTGCACTTTCAAAACTGGAGCGTGCACCAGTGAAACAGGCAGCTTTAAACTATGATTGTCTAGAAATTCAGCAGTGGTTTGGGTTCTACACAATGATAATAATAAAGTAGAAACTATGGTTTGGTGTAATATCTGAACCAGTCTCTAAACAAATAATTTCTCATTCTCTACCTTACCTGCGCATTGGCTTTCCGTCCATGCACCACTAAGAGAAGACTTCAGTCTACGCTTCTGTGCTTTTCCTAAAGAAATGAAGAAATGTGTAACAATCTATTCTGCTGATCTGTACACTTAAATGTTGAGATAATGGTCAGATCTAAAGATGTTTACATGATTATGGAATTAACGTTAAATTCTCAAATACTGATTTCTGGTTCCAAATGGCTTGCCCCTTAATTTTATTCAGACACTGAAATGTCTGAGGGTAGGGTGGAAGGTGAGTGAGGGAGACAGAAAGCGAAAGGAGGGTGAGAGGATGGAAAGTGGGAAGGAGGAAGGAAGGTAGACAGAGTGATGAGAGAGAGAGATAAGGAATGAGGAAAGGTAAGAAGATGGAAGAGGATGAAAAGGGGATAAATAAGGAAATTGGGAACTTCTCTGTCAAACAAAACAATTATATAGGTATCTGCTTTTATGTAAAATGTATCATAATGGAAATATGACAACACAGGTATTGTGTTATGTTTTATGTTTAATAAGTTGAATTAATAAAAATTAAAAAAATCAACACAGGCAAAAAAAATAAACAAATATTTAGGTACTGTGAACATTTTTAATTAAGAATAAAGCTGCAACTCTAACCATACACATACCAGGAAGTACGTTCACTGGATACAATGGGATATATTTAATTCTAATTTGTGTTGGTATTATGCAAAACAAAATATTCCACATACAGTACATAGTTCTACTTTTGCCATTAATAGTAGAATTTTCCACACCAAAATCTGCTATTATAAGCTGCTTACCAGGTATTAAATCCGACTGAAGTGTAATATATTTCTGAGCAAACACATCTTAAGATTGGGCTGCACTAGTGCTTAGGACACACTCTTCACACCATTTAAAAAGGTTTTTAAAAGTGGCAGCTGTGCCAATTAGGTATTGTGGGGTGAAGTGCAGGGCAACTAAAAGAAGGCAGAGCCAGAGGGTCACAACAGGCAGAGGCAAAGGCACTCCTGCTTACACTGAAAAGTATATGTCAAATTTAAATTAATGTATGCAAAACAGGGGAGGGTTGTAATCCACAAAACAATGAAAAACCAATCGTTTGAACCCAGAAAACAGAGCATCCAGTTCATAACAGGCAAGGCAGTTAATTTCCCTGTCACTTTAAATTACTCCATGTTCCTACAAGTGTCTACAAACAAGAGATTACCTATGTTGCCACCCCTCTGTTAAAACCCACTTCCCAGAGAAATTTACATTATTTTGCTTCTGTTTGTAATACATATTTGCTATAAAATACAAATACATAAAGAAAATTGTAAGAAATTAAAACCCTGCAACTGTCTAGCTGCTAAAATACAACTGTAAACTTACTCAACACATCCCATGGTTTTGACATGGTAAATATGCTACCCTACTATGGGACACTATTTAAAAAATAATAATACATGCATTTAAAAAGAAAACATATTTAGTCACTCACTGTGGAATGAAACTGAGGTAAGTCACAAGACTTGAACAACCATGAATCGATTCCTTCAACTCATTTTACCCATTTAGTACAGCAGGTCTGGCAAAAATCCTGACGACTGACCATCCAGATGCCTAAAAAGTACATCCAAAACCACAATCAAGTGAAATTTCCTCCCCATTCTATCTTTAAAATAGTACCCAGAAAATAAGGTCCAAAAAGCTTTTACTGCCCTGGCTCAATGCTAGGGAAGTCTGGGAACTGTAGCTTTGTGAGACATTTAGGCCTGTTACAGACTGCCAAAATAAGGCTGCTTTGGGTCTCTTTGGAGGTAT
>NC_056525.1:127247855-127263056 GCF_019175285.1 Sceloporus undulatus
AGGGTATGCTATTTAAATGATGTGTGCATCCTAAGAATCCAGAAGAGCTGCACCAAAGCTGCACTCCAGTGCTTAGGAATGGAGTGTGGCTTTGGCGCGGACCTCCGGACTCTTAGGACCCATGCATCATTTAAATAGCATACTCCAAAGAGACCCGAAGCAGCTTATTTTGGCTGTCTGTAACAGTCCTTAGTCTTCTTCTCTGTCAGAGAGTCTGGTGCCACAATAAACACCTTCCCAGGATTCCTTAGGACTGAGCCAAGGCAATAAAAAGCAGTCTCAAACTGGATTATTTCTGCAGTGGTCTGGGCTAAGATAACTGTGCTATTTCAACAGTGAAATATATTTTTATTCACGTTAATCAGGCTTTCAATGTATCACATAAAACATAAGGAGGCGGCGATGTCAACATATAAAGCAGAGTGTGGACACATGTGTAACTCTCATCAGCCCTAGCAGCCAGCAATGGCAAAGGATATGGAACTGCAGTCCAACGACTCTGGAGGGCTGATGAGTGTACATTTATCTTCCAGCTGCAGAAGCCATTCAAAGCTATTCTCCTATGCGCAGTTTCTTGGGAGTAGTCCCACAGGACTCAATGGTCGAAGTCCAACTGCCAGTCCCAATCACAGCAGATCCAATGAATCCACTGAGGGTTGCCATAAGTCGACTTCTTACAGGGACAAAATTTTTAGGGAACAAATTCAAGGACAAAAATGTTACGGAAAACTGACAGGATTGGCCCCCCCCCTTGGCTACGTCCCTGATCAGACTTGAAGGCACTAAGAAGACGGCGTTGAGCCTGTCCTTTCACTCCCTCCAGGCCAGAAGATGACCGTTGGCAAGGAGGGAGGGCTCTTCATTGTGTTATTTTGGAATGAAATCAATTCATCTTCCACCATTCCTGTTTCCTCATGCCAATATCTAGAAATGGATTTGGCAAGAGTGGTGGAGGGACCTGGAAGGTTGGCTCAGAGAAGGTGGGTGTCCAACTGATGGCACTGCATTGAGGCAGTGCTGACCGTTGCTTCCTCACGTATGTGCACTTCATCCTACTCTCCCCCTGCCCCATGATCAACTGTTGTCAGTCCCTTTGCTTTCTCACATGTGTATGGCAGCAGCACCAAGTCCAGCTTGTCAACCTCACCCGGATTCTCCATTGGTAGTAGGCAAGGAGAGGCTTTCTTTCTGAAGCCAGTGTCTTGAAAACCTCAGTGCTTCTAGAGCCAATGGGTTGTGTGTCAAGGGGGAGAGAAGCACATCTCTTCATAGCCAGGCACTGCTACGTCACTGCCCCTAACTTTCTTCCCTTCCCCTCTTTCCACTCCCTTACTGCCCCTTTCCCCTCTCTCCCACCCACCTGCCTTCTGCTAGCTAATTCCTTGTACTGTATTCTTTTGATCCCTATAATTCTAGGAGTTCTACTTTTTAAATATCTTGATGTTGCACTAAATACAGGCAGCCCTCATTATTCGCGGACTTTTTATCCATGGCTTGAAAATATCCCTCCAAAAATATATATATTCCAAATAGCAATCTTTAATGTTGGCATTTTATATAAGGGGCACCATTTTAGTATGCCATTGTATTTAATGGGACTTGAGCACCCATGGATTTTGTTATCCATATGGGATCCTGGAACCAAACCCCGCTGTAACTGATTCCTATATGACTTAATAATCCCCTGTATTCTCTCAATCCCTAGAATTGTTGAAGTTCTACTTTTTAAAAAAATTCACCTAATTGTATTTTGACAATAGAGCTGATTTTGACTTTTCACAGATGTAACATAAAATCCTTACATTCTTTTTTTTAACCACTTCAATTGCATCTTGTGATGGTGTTGCTAGATAAAATTTTACTGATACATTTGGAAAGTTATATTGGAATACAAGTTAGAGTTGAAACACATCAGTTAGAAATACTTTTTAAAATTCAGAGTAAATATTAAAAATACATTGATATGAAATAAGCAGTACTTGCCAGGTTTAAGTCTATTTCAGCAAAAAGGACTACTTAAAAACCAAATGCCCAGCTCAGGAAAGTGTATTATTCTGCCAAAGTAAGGATAGAGATGGCTCTAGCCTAGACTTCCAGCCAACTGCCAGGATTCTAGGTGCTGAACTAAATTAAATTAACAAATAAGACTTGGGTTTCCTGCAACAAGAGGAATGTGTCCTTAGGAAGCAAGACTTGAGTTCTCTTTATATGGAAGAATGCAGTCATTCAAACAGTCAAGTCATATAGGAATTTGCAGATTATAATCAGCCCACAAACAGACCAAGGTACTGTAACAAAAGTATGGCATGCCCACTATAATTGCTCTGGTCAATAATCTTGCCGTAGCATTATTATTTTTTAATATTAATATTTAAAAGATTTTACAGGGACTGGGGGGGTTGTATGCGTGGGCCAAAAGGCCTGTGTTCCTCCTGGGCTGGTGTTGTACTGTTGGGACAGCCCCAGGCCAGGATTGGTCACTCCAGATGCCAGTCTGGCTGTCCCAGACTAATCCCGGCCCAAAGGGTATTAATCCAGTCTAAAAAGACTGGCTGTTAGCTGCAGAGTTTTCTAGACATTCCATGGTGACAGCTGGTAGACTGCACAGCCCTGTGCACCCCTTACCTGTCACTGCTGTCACATCTGCTCTGAAGGCCCCTGCTGCAGTTTATGACATTGGAAGGGGGCACCAGGTCACAAAGGTATAACCAGGTGCCCCGTTTCCACCCTTACATGCCATGTCGGGGGCCTTCAGAGTGCTCGCAGCAGCAGCGGCAAGTAAACCATGCACGGTGGCAGCGGATCCACGGTGATGTGGCCTGCATGCATGTAAACACCCACCTGTTGCCATGCTGGCCCAGGATTGACCCAAGTGGAAACCGCAGGTGGGATACCATGGGGTTGGCCTGTGGTATCCTGCCCATCTGTTTAGGCCGAAAGATAACCAGCAAACAATGCATCTAGTGTAATAAGGTGTGCAGGATTTATGATCCAGAACTGTCCAAGTAAAATTCTCTAGTGAATACAGTGTCAACAACTATGATAGAATATCTTTCTAAAAATCAACATGTGAAGAGAGATAAAAGATTCAAAACAAAATACATTTGTACCATGTTGTGTAAAAGTTAATTATCACTTTAACTCTTTCACCCAAATTTCTGTCAGTGTGATGTTCTAAAAGTTGGGCCAAAGTACATGGCAGGTAAAGAGCAGCCAGAGGCTACTCCTGCCACAATCAGGCTGGGACTGTGGTGACCACATGGCCTACTCCTGAAGTGGGCTGCCGCCACAATCCCAAACCTTTTTGATCAGATTCCAACACTGAAGTGGCTTCCGGTTGCTTTGGGAGCATGTGTCATTTGAATGCTATGCCCTCAAATCAACCAGAAGCCCCCTTATTTGATCTGTGTGTTTCAGGCCTTTGTCTGTCCATCAAGAAAGTTTTAAGGTGCTTAAGCCTTTCCAAATATACACAGTTTAATTGTGCTGCAAAACATAAACATACAATCAGTTGTTTATGAGAAAATGACTCAATGCATTGTTAAAAACAGGTAATAGCCCCAAATTCAGTAATTAATTGTTAGTAATGTACCATATATACTCTTGTACAAGTCGAGGGAATGTTTTAGGGCCAAAATCATGTATTTTGATAAGATCCGTGGATAAGTTGAGGGTAAAACTTAGGGGGCTGTAACAAGGAGATGTAAAGGGGGAAGCACCACTCCCCTCCCTCCTTCTCCTTCTCCGGATGTCTCCCGACCACTTAACACCACTTCCCTGGTAAAGGAGGAGAAGATTTTGAAAAGGGAAGGAACTGGAAGGAAATGGGGTATTTGTTTAGTGGGGAGAGAAAGTTTTAACATCAGATTGGGAAGGGAATCACTTCTTTCACACACGCACACACACTTCTCTTTCAGAAATCACTGCATAGGTAGGGTGAGTGGGGCATCAGGGTGGTACTTCTTTCAGGACCTTTCTAAGTAGTATTACTGTACTGACCCATATATAAGTCAACCAAGGATTTTAGGGTCAATTTTTGGGCATACTTTTTTTTTTTACTTATACTCAGGTGTATATGATCATTTTCCTTTCTGCAAATGCTGAAGTCTGTTGTCTCAGCATTCTGGACTGGCTGAAGTCTCCAAACATTTCTCAAAGATTGCCAACACAGAGTACATTACAGTAGTCCAAAAAGGTTTTAGATTAGGTATGATCATAGCTAGATCCTCTAGACCCAAAATATGATGTCTCTTACATGTGCAATTGTACATGCTATACCCTTCATTTTGTATGAAATCGTCATAGACTAAAATATGTGCAGTTCTTTACATCTGCTTGAAGGGGTTTCATTTTCTTTTCTTTTCTCAGTCTTATCTTGATGAAATGGAATTGGCAGAAGAGACAATAGACTCAACAAAGCAAAGTGAAGACAAGGATTTAGAATCTCAAGAAGAAACAGCATACGTCAATCCTCTCCTGAGAGCTGCCTTAAATGGTGACACAGAGGAAGTACAACAGATTTTTGAGGACCCAGAAGATCCTGATCATGAAAAAGCTACTGAGTTGCTAATGGAAAGGGATATTGTAGGGAGAGGCCTATTGTTTGCAACTTGCATGGCTGGACAGAAGGATGTTATCCGGACACTGGCAAGATATGGGGTTAATCTGAAAGAAACGACAGCCAGAGGTATCTAGCTGATGAACACCATTCAATTATTTTTTAAAAAAATAATTAAATGTTTGGTTCTCAAAACGTAGCTGTTAAAAGAATTCTTAACAAAAGGATCAGTAGCTGAATAAGGTTTATATGTCAGTTCTTTGACTGAGGATCCCTTAAAACAGAATGACTTTCTGGATTCTGACTGACCAGGCATTGTTAATGCATGAAAAAAGCATGATATTTTTGTTTGAAGTTATAAATTATGGAAAAACAGAATGGTATACATAAGTATTATGTTCACAATTATATATGTAATTTGGTTCACTTTCTCAGGTTATACACTTCTCCACTGTTCTGCAGCCTGGGGTCAACTCGAGACTTTGAAAACTCTGATAGAATTGGAAGCAGATATTTATGCAACTACTTTCCGTGGTGAGAAGGCCAGAGATATTGCCTGCCGCTATGAGAAGAAAGAGTGTGTTGAATTCTTGGACTGGGCAGGTAAGATTAAGTAACTCCTGTCCTAAGCTTTTTTGAGATGTGGCTCTGATATTTTTTTAATATTTATTTATTTATTTATTATGGTATTTATACCCCGCCCTTCAGCCCTTAAGGCTATCAGAGTGGCTTACAATTATTATTTTTAATAAGACGGTTCCCTGCCCTTAGGCTTACAATCTAAAAAGATACGACACAAAAGGAGAACGGAATGGTGGTGGGGAAGGGAATCAGGTCCAACAATTCTTCTCTCCCTCAGAAGCCTGAACCAAGGCGGATGGACTGGAGGAAGGGCTCTGCTTCTTAAGGAATTTAAATCCTGAGCAAGTGGAAATAAGTACAAGATTAACTCATGAAGCTAGTGATCAAGTGAATCAATTGTTTTAACCTGATCCAAGGAAAATTGGGTTTCTCCCATCTCAGTCACAAACATTAAGTGGATCATAAGCATAACTCCTTTGAACTACATCAGTAATTACCTCTCTCATATATTGCTCCTGAAAGCTCTCTACTTAATTGTTTTGGCTTGACATCTACTTGCAAACTGAACACTAGGCTGGGGCTTGGGTGTAGCTGCTACTTAGGGAACTCCTCAGAGGTCTAGCCAGTGCAGCTCTCAAAATAAAAATCCACAGCAAGGTCTTTTACTAACAGAAGATTATGCTGCCTGTCACTGAAGTCCCATTATAAACTTTTACTGCATAATATTAAGACTGTTGTAATTTAATCTATAGTGTCAGTTTCACATATATCCTACTCATGGTCTGAACAGTATTTTTTATTTTTTTTAAATGTTATTGAATTTTACAAACTAAAGTTTTAAAAAGTTTTCCATTGCCATTTTCTATGGCTGAGAGAGTTTGACTTGCCCAAAGACACCCAGTGGGCTTACATGGCTGAGCTGGGTTTTAAATGTCTCCAGAGTCATAGTCCAATGCTCAAACCAGTACACTATGCTGGCTCTGGCCACTACCATACTATTAAATAAAAGTTGTTCCTTACATATCTACTGAGAAGGCAACTATTTTAAGCAGTTTATTTATAGTTTTTGTGGGTTTTTCGGGCTATGTGGCCATGTTCTATAAGAGTTTCTTCCTGACCTTTCACCAGCATCTAGAATGATGAAGAAAACTAATGCTGAAGAATGGTCTACTGTAAAAGTTGAATATGCTGAATTATTTAGACCTGTAATGGAAAATTATAAAATTCTAAAAATTCCATAGACAATCTTTTGAAGAATACGCTGATACTATTCTCATTATTGGAGAATATTCTCTTGAGAATATTGTCACATCACATCACTACTAGGGATCAGAGAAGCCTTACATAGAAAGGTTAAAGCCAAAGCCAAATGTGGAAATAGTCAAGGAGCAGGTACAGTCTAAGGATGCAGATGAATTTGGTAGCTTAGATGTCAGCAACAGGGTAGTAGTTCAGCAGTCAACTGCATTATACACAGTTTAGAAATTGAAAGCATATGTAGCCTCATTTTCCAGAGATCCACTTGGACATAGGATCTTATCACATGGGGAAAAAAGGATGGGAGCGAAGTGGATTGCTCCTATCCTTATCGTATGAAGATTATCAAACGATGTCACAATTATTCTGTCATTATCCAATCCTTATGCCATCCTTATCATGGAATTGCAAAAAGATTATCAGATGATGTTGCACTTATCCCATCATTATCCTGTCAATGAATTGGAAGTGACCTGTCATTTTTCAATAATGGAAGTTTCTGGTAATAGAAAACTGATAGGACAATTCTACTTAATTGACAGGATAATGATGAGATAAGCGCAACGTTGTAATAATCTTTCCCTCAATCGCACAATAAGGACAGCATAAGGATGGGAGAGTTCCTCTTCACTCCTGTCCTTATTCTCCTTGTGATAATATCTATAGTTTCAAAAAGTCACATCTTCAAGTTTCCTTCTCCTGAGGAGCTTAGTTTCTCTTGGCCTTAAGGTGTTCACTTCATCAACGGGAAGCTGCCTGTTCTTCCACCTTCTATATGGCAAGGTAAGTCTGTCAGCATCAGAGTCTTTGGAAGCCTCAAATTTTTTTTGGCTGAATCTAGGCTTCTTAGTTTCATGGGGGGTGCTCAAAAAAGAAGGTTTCCAGGTTGAAATGGTGTTATGTTCCTTAGTGGTTCCACTAAGGAAATTGACACTAGACATGGTGCTTGCCAGTATGGGACATTTTAAACTGGCAAAAATTGCTTCTTGGGTATGAGAAGCTCAGAGGAGTACCCACCTGAGTCTAGATCTTGTTTTTAGCGATCAAAGCAACACTCATTCTTTTTGTGCTGCTGCGAGTGAAACAGAGGAGACTGGGAAACAATTGCTCACCACTGTGTCACAGTCACCAACAAGTGATTTAAATACTTAATTTTTACCATCAACTTTATGAGCTTCTGAATAAACTTGCCTGTGAATCGGGACAACTTATGCTTTATGAATCGGGACAACTTAACTCTGATGTTAAAACTTCTACATAAGTTATTTCTGGAAATGGAAATAGAGAATGAACAAGTGAAAGATTGTATGGTTAAATATGCACAAAATCTAGGTCATAACATATTGATTAATCAGGGGGAGGATATATGGGGAAAGTGTTAAAGTTCATAACATTATTTTATATTTTAAAAAAGCATCAGAAGAATGAATGCTAGGTGAGTATACCATTGCAGCCTGAAGGGTACAGTCAGTAGTTACAAAGATCAGAATAGAGTTTTTATCTATTACAGTGTTAGTTCACAAAATGCAAAAACTGGCCTTGGTACCTTACATGATTTAAATAAAAAATGAAAGTACATAACGCAGTCACAATAGGATTCTACCCTTAAAGATGGCTAAAACATAGATTAAAAATAATTTTAATAAGCAGTGTGCAAAGAAGTGACAATAAAAAACAACATTCCAATACACTAGGCAAAGCTAAACTGCTAGATGTTAAAAGCCAAGCAACCCTCCTTGGAGAGGGCATTCCATTAAGTGGAGTATCACAAGCCAGAAGGCCCTATCTGTTATAGACACCTATCTAACTTTTCACAGAAGCCTCTGATCCTGATTTAAGATTCCTACCCTCCACCCCGCCCCCACCAAGATTTTATTGAAATACACACAGTAAATAAAACATCTAAAATGTTACAGTAATACAACTTTTATCTTAGGGATCTGTGCTAGTTCCAGAAGATTCACTTCAAATTATGATCTTAAAGAATATTTTTCTGAGATGATGTATCAATGCCACTGGTATTTAGCTCTTCTAATATTTGTTAGAAATATTAAAATAAAGAAGAGTCTTTCTATCATATGTAGTAGACATGTGATATGGCAATAATAATGATAATAATGACCATCATCATCATACTGGATTTAGATACATGTTATATGGAAGACATTCTAAAATTAAAAATTAAAATGAAACCAGAACTTTTGCTTATTTGTTTTATGGTAACAGCAGCAAGACTAGTCTACTAAGCAGAGAGATGGAAAGCAATTATGTTCCCAACAAAGGAAGATGGGCTAGTAAAATTCTATGACCATCTTGGATGGACAAATGGACTAACCCAATTAAAGGGACTTCACGTGGATTTAGAAAATAATTACAACTTTTTGAAATTTTAGATTTGTGATTTGAAATATGATAGTTTGTATAAAGTAGGAGTAATCTAAAATAGTAATCAGTATAATTATGTTAAGTTTTTTAATAATAAATTAGAGGGAGTAAGCGTATAAATTATAACCGTGAGCTGTCAAGTTGGAAGCCTCTTGTTTTCCTACTCTATGTTTGTGTGTGTGTGTTTTTTTAGATAGTTTGTAGTTGAATTGGGGGTAATTAGTTGATAGTTAGAATTGTATGTTATCCTTACATGCTTTACATTTAAAAAATTGCTATGTGTGAATAAAAATATTTTTTTCAAAAAGAAAAGAAGTTAGACTCACATAATACAAATCAGATGGCTAGACTGAAAATGGAATAATGGGATAAAATAATAACCAAATATGTAAAATGTGCATAGTCTTGTGCCATTTTTTAATCTTTTAAATAAGTTTTAAATAAATATAAATTGAAAATGTAACATTTTAATGTTATAAATCTTTGATTTCTCTCTGTTAAGCTTCCTAGTAGCCTTTATCCCTGAGCAGACAATACATAAGAACAACACCAAAAAGGGTTCATTATATCTTCTGCTGCCATAGAAGTGTTGTATTAGCTGTCAGTCTGGATCTGGAATCTAGTCAGAAGGACTGATGTACAGCTGCTAAAAATTCATTTTGTTACATATGGATTTATATTAACCATACTTTCATGCAACCGGCCTAAGATATCAGGATCATATGGAAAAATCACAGCATTGTCTACCAAACAATAAAATGTAAATCACGTTGTCTAGGCTTTTAAAAATCGTTTAATAGCCTCTTTTATGCCTATTTCAGCTCAGTCATCCATATGATTCTTCACAGAATTCACCCCAAGCATGATGAATGCGCAAATAGAGGCTTTTGTTGTCTATGTTGCTCCCTGTTGTCTTAGAAGCAGAACTGCAAATAACATGAAAAGAGGAGTGGAAAATGAGAGGGTGGAAGCTTTGTTTCTAAAATTCATACATTGAGGTTTCACCACAGGAACTATGGGTGTTGGGACAAACTTGGAACAGCTGTTCGTCTTCATCAATTTCATTTTTGCCTCTTCTTCTTTTGCTTGCTTTATAGTATTTAACTTCTTTCCTGTGCCTATGAGCTACAAGCTTCATGTACTTCATCATCTTGGAGGTATTGGACACCAACTTGGTAATCATTTTGTCCATGTTCTGGTTGTGTTCCTTGCTTCCTTCTCTAGTAATTGAAACGGAGGCGTGACTCTGGATCATTTCCTGACTGGGCTGAGAGAAATGACAAAACAAAATCACTTTGCAACAAGAATAAGAAAAACACAAGTCCATTTTGTTTTACTGACCCTCTCCTGGGTCTATTAACAGGTGCTTGCTATGTAAATATTAAGCTGAGGATGCACAGATCAAAGTAACAGTTTCTTAGTGTCAGTATGCTAATAAAATACAGGGATAAGGGATAAGTCCACTAAAAAGTGTGGCCATCTGTTTTGTAAAGTTCTTATTGCAGCCTTGGGGAACAACATAAATATGTGTTCACTAGAAATACACTGTGTGTATTTTGTGTGAATTATTTTATTTATTTTATTACATTGTTGCACTAAAATATACATGAAACTTCACATTCTCATGAGTGATAATTTCACTGGCAAATTCAGGTTTTACTTTCTGCACCAGGTTTTGTCCTCTCCCAGGACCAAGAAAATTGTATCTTTGTGAATTCTGATTAAGGATCTTTAACCCCACACTGATTAAGAAATCCTTAGCCCCACACCAGTCTGCAGTTCCCAAGATCCTGTAGCAAGTCTAGTGGAACAAAATCAGTAACTTTTTAGTTGTAAATATTACAACATCATTATAGTTATTATGTGCCGCTTAGAAAGTATTTCTGACACAACAAACAAAGGCATAGTATTGTTTTTCACTTTTCCCTAATTTATGGGACTCTGATCCAAGGCAAAAATATATATTTTCAAGACAGTCTAATCTGGAGTGGGCAAACCATTATCTTCATTAAATAATTCATACTCTTACCTTAGTGTTTCTTGTCACTTTGAGTGAAATGTAATGTAGAGACAAACAAACAACTATAACGAGTACCACTTTACAACTAGTGTACAACATTTCCAGGTTCTCTTTGGATAATCTCAGGCCAGCAATACAGTGACATATATGACACATTGAGTTATGAAGACAGTTAGGTTGCTGTTTAGTCGACATTTGCTCCAGATCCTGTGTAGCATCCTGTGTAGTATCCCAAGCAGTATTTGCCCAGGATGGCCCTTCACAGTAACAAAATGCATTTTCAAACAAGAAGACAGTCCCCAAGAGAAGAATGAGGGTAGGGCACTGAAAAACCATTCTGTTGAGTGTTCTGCCAGAAATAATTTCCATTAGTTGATTCCCTTGTGCAGGAATTGCAGCACATGACCTTTGAGTTCCATATTGTCACACAATATACAGATGACACCAAGTTATTTCCATCATGACCAAACTTCTACATTAAGTGCTGGAGGAACTTTTATATAAGCAAGATCATCAGCCCATCAGGTATAGAGAAATTCTATGAGGTCATAAAGAGGCTCCAGATCTTTATAAGACAGATTCTGTGATGTCATTCATCTGTCAAGGGAGTAGCCTCAGGGTAAGCGTGGTGTAGTGATTTGAACATTGGTCTTGAACTTAGGAGACCAAGGTTTGAATTGCCCTCAGTCAAAAAAATCCACTGGGTAACATTGGGCAAGTCTCACTCTCTCAGCCTCGGAGGATGGCAATGGCAAAGGCAAAAACTCTGAAGAAATTTACCAAGAAAACCCAGGTCACCATAAGTCTGAAATGACTTGAAGGCACACATCAAACACAAAATATGGAAAATATCTGAAACTAGGAATACCTAACTTATTTTAAAAACACATTTTATGCTTATCAAATGAGATGGGGGACAACTTTTATTTTCTTTAGTCCCCATTCCATATTGTACTAAGCAAAATTATATGTAATTAAAGTATCCACATATTCCTCCTCAGTTTATCCATGCTTCCATTTCCCCCATTCCATAGCTTCAAAATGTTACTTTTTAAATTAATCATGCTAATTGGGAGATTCTGGGATTTGTTGTCCCCCCAAAAAAAGTAATTTACCAAATTCTGTACCTCCCTCTGCTGTTTCCTTGTGTCTGCTTTAGATTACAAACACTCCGGATTAGAGCCTTGTGTCATCTGTAAAGCAGTTCATAAATAGGTGGCATTATATAAAAATAATTCTTTATTACTGTTATTACATTTACTTGTAAGTGTTGGTAGATGAATCCAATTGTAGGGGGAATGTAGTTGGTTGCATGAATCCCGAAGTAAGAATTAAGCAAGAATTAAGGGGAGGGGAGCTGGTTAAGTAGGTAGAGGGAATGATTAACGCCTCACTAAAAGAAGGCAAAATTGCAGTATGCCCAATGGAGGCAGTTATAAAACCATTGTTGAAAAAGCCCTACCTGGATCCCATGATGTTGAATAATTACTGGCCAGTTTCCAACATTATATTTTGGGGCAAGGTACTAGACCATGTAGTCTCACAACTCCAGGACTTTCTGGATGAGATGGATTAACAAAAAGTCAATACGGGTTTCAAAGAAACAAGTCATGCCAGACAAATCTTATCTCTTTTTTTTGGATAAAATTACCAATTTGGTAGATGAAGAGAATGCTGTGGATATAGCATATCTTGATTTCAGTAAGGCCTTTGACAAGGTTCCCCATGACATTCTTGGAAACAATCTTGTAAAATGTAGGCCAGACAAGACAACTGTTACATGAATTTGTAATTGGTTGACTGGCCGAACCCAAAGGGTGCTCAACAATGGTTCCATTTCATCTTGGAGAGAAGTGACCAGTGGGGTCCCACAGGGCTCTGTCCTGGGCCCAGTGCTATTCAACATCTTTATCAGTGACTTGGATGACAAAATTAGGGGCAAACTTATCAAATTTGCAGATGACACCAAATAAGGAGGAATAGCTAATACCCCAGAGGACAGGATCAAAATTCAAAATGACCTGAATAAACTGGAAAGCTGGGCCAAAGCTAACAAAATGATATTCAACACAGAAAAATGTAAGGTACTGCACTTAGGGCAGAAAAATGAAATGCATAGATATAGGATGGAGGACACCTGGCTTAAGGAGACTACATGTGAAAAAGATCTAGGAGTCCAAGTAGACCGCAGATTGAACATGAGTCAACAGTACGATAAGGCAGCTAAAAAGGCCAATGCAATTTTGGGCTGCATCAATAGAAGTATAGTGTCTACTAGATCAAGGGAAGTAATAGTGCCACTCTCTTCTTTTTTTTTTAATTTTTTTATATTTTATAATTTTATTGGTAGAATGAAATTAATAAATGTTATTATAATAAATTGATAAAACAAAATATTGATTAAATTCACCTTACAATAATATATAAAAAAACTTTTACATTATATTCCCCATACATATAATATATCCCTTTACTGTATATTCCATTCTTTACTACTTTATCTAACTTTAATTAATATTTCTTTTCATCATATATTTTTTATAATTCCCCTCTTCCCCCAAGTGCTCCCCATCACCCGAGCCTATCTTCTTATTACTCTATCTCCAGAATTGTAGCTCTTCCTCTGGTGGTAAAACACCTCCTTCTTTTCCTAAAACTTTTTGTACAAATGTTTTCCATATTGCTTCGAAATCATTTCTCTTGATTATTCCTCTTCTAAACTTAATTTCACTAGTTAACTTATCATTCATTGCTATTTGCCATATCTCCCTATACCAATCTTGTATTTGTAAATCTCCCTGGTCTTTCCACTTTTTTGCTATCATTAATCTCGCCGCTGTTAATAAATTTGTAATTAGATCCTTTATAACTTGGGTGCAGTTAGTTTTATCATATAAAGATAATAAAGCTATCTTTGGACAAAATTCTAAATCAATTTTTGTTATTTCTTTTATCTCTTCGAATACCATTTGCCAAAATTTCCTTACAGTTTTACAACCCCACCACATATGCATATAAGTGCCTATCTCTTGACACCCTCTCCAACATAACCTTGAATAATTCTTATTTATATGACTTAACCTTACAGGCGTTAAATACCATTTCCAAATTATTTTATAATAATTCTCCTTTATTCGTATAGAATAAAATTTTAAATGGCGTTGATTCCAAATTTCCCCCCATTCGTGGATGTTTATTTTTTGTGCTAAGTCCTCCTCCCATGTTGTCCTAAGATAATCTTTCTCATTATATTTTAATAATAATTTATATATTTCACTTGTGACCCCTTTCAAAGTTTCATTTGCCTCTATACTTTCTCTTTGCCTAATCAACTGTTCAAATTTTGTATATTCTCTAATCTCTCCTATATTTTTCTCATACTTCTTTGTCCATTGTTCCAACTGAATACAATTATACCAAGTTAATTTTGATCCTTGCAATTTCTCCTTTATTTTCCCTTTCTCCCTCATAGTCTTCATCCATTCTTTTATCCTATATATTTCTTGACCTTTTACTGTGCCACTCTCTTCTGCTTTGGTCAGGCCCCACCTGTAATACTGTGTCCAGTTCTAGGCCCCACAATTCAAAAAGGATGTTGAGAAACTGGAGCATGTTGAAAGGAAGGCAACTAAAATGGTAAAGGGTCTAGAAACCATGCCCTATGAGGAACGTTTTAGGGAGCTGGGGATGTTTAGCCTGGAGAAGAGGAGGTTAAGAGCTGATATGATAGCCCTGTTTAAATATTTGAAGGGATGTCATATTGAGGAGGGAGCAAGTTTGTTTTCTGCTGCTCCAGAGAACAGGACTTGGAACAATGGATGCAAGCTCCAGGAAAAGAGATTCCACCTCAATATTAGGAGGAACTTCCTGACAGTAAGGGCTGATCAACAGTGGAACACACTCCCTCGGAGTTTAGTGGAGTCTCCTTCCTTAGAAGTCTTTAAACAGAGGCTGGTCTGGATGGTCATCTGTCAGAGATGCTTAGATTGAGAGTTCCTGCATGGCAGAATGGGGTTGGACTGGATGGCCCTTCTGGTCTCTTCCAACTCTACAATTCTAAGGCCTTCCCAATTTAGCTAACAAATTCTAGCTTCCTCCCTTTGCGTATATTTACGAATATGATCTCAACGTTCTGATGTATGTTGCTCTGCCCACCAAATTGTTTTTAATTGTTTTTAATTTTAACTTAATGCTGTATTGCATTTTATTGTTTTTTAAACTCTGATTGTTTAATTCTAGTTTTAATATTGGGGAGGGGGTTGGGAAGGGATCATTTAGTATTTTATTGTAATGCATTTTTACTGTTGTAACCCGTCCGGATTCCTAGTGATTGGGCGGGCTATAAATAAATTATTATTATTATTATTATTATTATTATTATTATTATTATTATTATTAT
>NC_056525.1:127263066-127285906 GCF_019175285.1 Sceloporus undulatus
CTAGATTCATTTCAATCTAGGTTTAGGACGTTACAGGACAAAAACAGCTTTGATCACCTTAGTGGATGATTACTCTAGGAACTGGGCAGGGGGATTGCGTAGCTGTTGTTTCTGCTGGTTAGCTATTTTCAGTATCATCAACTATGGTATTCTCTTTGGCTGCTTTGCTGTGGTGGGGCTTGAGAGGACTGTTCCTTTCCTTCCTGGAGAGGCAAACCCAGAAGGTGGTGCTGGGGAACTTTTCAACCCCATGAAGGGTTCCTCATGATTCTGTGTTGCCCCCATGCTATTTAGCATGTTCATTAAACTTTTGGGATAGGTTGTCCAGAGGTTTTGGTTTCTGATGCCATCAGTATATGGATGATACCTAGTGCTTTTATCTCTTTCCACCTTAATACAAGCAGGTCCTGTTGGTTCTAAACTGGTACTTGTCATCAGTAATGGAATGAATAAGGTCAAACAAATTGAAACTTAACCCAGATGGACTGCTTCAAGTGTATGTACCTACGCCTGAAGACCAGGGATAGTATAGGGATTCTGTTGGTGTACCGTCCGCACCATTGCTTAACAGACTCCCTATCCAAGCTGACACAGCTGGTCTCAGAGTTGCTGTTGGAGTCGCCCAGACTCTTAGTTCTGGGCGACTTCAACATCCCACTCGAGACCAGTCTAACAGATGCGGCTCGGGAGTTCATGGAATCCATGACAACCATGGGCCTTTCCCAGTTGGTCATCGGGCCCACACATTGTGCGAGTCATACTCTCGATGCAGTCTTTAGTACAGAGCATGAATATCCGTGAGCGGAGGTAGTTAATACCTTCGCATTGTCATGGACAGATCATTTCCTGGTCAGGGCAGAACTATGAGCAACTGTCTGTCCCACTGGGGGTGGAGGACCCATTAGAATGGTCCACCCTCGAAAGCTAATGGAACCGATCGGATTCCAGAAAGCTCTAGAGGGTTTGATGGTTGATAATGCCGGTGATTCTGTTGAAGCTTTGGTGAATATGTGGGACACTGATCTTACTAAGGCCATCAGCACAATCCCTCCTGAGTGTCCTTTCCGACCCGCCTCAAATCGGAAGCCCTGGTACACCGGAGAGCTGAAGAATATGAAGTGGATAGGACAATGACTAGAGCGCAATTGGTGGAAATCTGGACTCTTATCTCACAGAACTCTCCATAAGAAATTCCTATTTTCTTATGGAGAGGCAATTAAAGCAGCAAAGAGATCCTCCTTGTCTGTTCGTATTGCGTCTGCAAACTCTCGTCCGGCAGAGCTATTTAGGGTGATGAGGGAACTGACGGTGATGCCATCTACCCAGAATCCTCTACTTAACCCAACAACGGCCTGCTGTGATGCTTTCAACAACTACTTTGCAGATAAAATCTCTCAGATAAGAGCCCATTTGGACACCAATGTTGAAGCAAAATCGACTAATGAGGTGTCCAGTAAACCTGTTTATGAGATTAAACTGGATCAGTTTGAGCTAGTGAGTACTGATGACGTGGACAAGATCCTTGGAAAGGTAAAAAAGACAACATGCCCTCTTGATTACTGCCCATCATGGCTGGCCGTCCAGGGGGGTGAGGCATTGATGGCACTTCTTACACGTATCATCAATGCTTCTCTTGAGGAGGGTCATCATTAGACTGCTCTTGAAAAAACCCTCCCTGGACCCCCAGGGCATGAAAAATTACAAGCCTGTTTCTCATCTGCCATTTTTGAGCAAGGTGATCGAGAGGGCAGTTGCTTGAGAGAGTTAGGAATTGGAGGCACTGCGTAGCAGTGGTTCCGCTCTTTCCTCTTGGGCAGGTTCCATGGATGATGTTCAGGGACAGTCGCTCTTCAAAAACAGAGCTTAATTGTGGTGTCCCTCAAGGCGCCATCCTGTCCCCGATGCTATTTAGCATCTGTATGAAGCTGCTGGGAGAAATCATCCGTGGATATGGCACTGGGTGTTATCAGTATGCTGTTGACACCCAAATATATTTCTCCATGTCCTGGTCATCAGCGACAACGACAGATGGCAGCTGTCCCCTCAACCAATGTCTTCAGGCAGTAATGGATTGGATGAGGGAAAACAAGCTCAAGTTGAATCCAGATAAAACGGAGGTACTTACAGTAGGGGCCCCCAAACCAGGTATTGGACTGCAACCTCCAGTGCTAGAGGGTCTCACACTCTCCTCGAAGGACTGTGTTCGCAGTCTGGGGGTGCTTCTTGACCCGTCAAGATGAGGAATCAGATGAGGAATCAGGTGAATGCAACGGTCAAGAGTGCCTGTTATCAGCTCCAGCTGATACGCCAGCTGCGCCCTTTCCTGGAACAGGGTGACCTTGAAACTGTAGTACATGCGCTGGTAACCTCAAGACTTGATTTTTGCAATGCGCTCTACATGGGGCTACCCTTGTGCCTAGTCTGGAAACACCAGTTGGTATAGAATATGGCAACCAGGTTGGTCACAGGAACAGCAAGGAGTGACCAAATAACACCAATATTAAAGTCACTCCACTGGCTACCTATTAGTTTCCGGGCACAGTACAAGGTGTTGGTTATCACCTTTAAAGCCCTACATGGCTCGGACCCAACCTATCTAAGGGATCACTTGCTTCCATATAATCTGCCTCATACACTCAGGTCCTCAGGGAGGAATTTATTACAGCCCTTAAAGACCAGGCTGACGGCGACCTCCCAGAGGACATTCTCTGCAGCCGCTCTGAACTTATGGAATGGCCTGCTGGACGAGATCTGTCAAATTAACAATCTAGAGAGCTTTAAAAAAGCCATTAAGACAGATCTCTTCTGGCAAGCCTTCCCGGAATAAAATGCTCGGCCACAAATAAGACTTCCCATCCAGTGAACTCTGCCCATGATGATTTTTATTTAGCTTAGTCGGTTTTAATATGTAGTTTTTAATCTTACATTGTTTAATCTTGTTTTATGGAGGCATTATGTATATATGGATGTATTTTAACCTGTTGTACGCTGCTTTGATTGCCTGGCAAAAAGCGGGATAGAAATAAAAATTTTATTTATTATTTATTAGATCAGGGAGGTGCTCCTGGTAAGTCAGAAGGCAGATCAGGGGATACGAATACAGCTTGTGCTGGATGGAGTTACACTGCCCTTGAAGACACAAGTTTGTAGTTTTGGGATATTCCTGGATTCATCCCTGAGCCTGAAAGCGTTCATGCTCCTTTGTGGAGGACCTTCTCTCTGTCCCAGCATCCTTGCTTTTACATCCAGTGGGAACTGGACAGAGCCTTCTTGGTAGATTAATTTTCCAGTCTCTTGACAATTTTATGTTAAAATACACATACACACACAACCCCAAACAAACAAAGTAGTCAGAAAGAAATATTTTATTTATTCCTGGATCATGGACACCCTGAACCACATCCTTAGATCCAGTAGGGTCCATGGACCTCTGTTTAACATCTCCTGGTTTAGTAATTACAGAAGGGATTCGGTTATTCAAAATTAACCAAAATAGTAAGAGGCAATTAAACATGATGGGGAAAGAATGGCAAATGCTGCATGTTACACTAAAGATGCAGCAGCATATAGTTTTGAAAGTATGGATGTGTTTGTTTTTGTAATTCATATACACTGAAGCCCTTCATTTTAATCAAAACTACAATATACAGGGAAGGGATGTTTCTTTCACATGTTCTAGTCCTCACCTACAGTCCCTATGACCTCCTGCTTCCAATACAGCAATTTCTCTTACTTTAAAAAGTTCCCATGTCAAGGCATATTTAGATGGGTTTTCGCCAAAGAACAAAATGAAATGGATGAGGAACCTGTACAATACACAAGTGAGGAATAAAGGGTAGCCAATTCAATTTTGAATCTAGTTGTCTTGACATTAAAGATGTTTTGAATTTTCCTTGCTCTTTCAATTTTTTTCTTTTTTAGAAGCCAAACAGAATTTACGGAACTTGATCTCCCAAATCCAAGCAACAGTCACAGATCCCGAGAAAGTTCAGGGAAGACTTAATAAAGAAGATAAGGTATAGTACAAAATTCTTATATCTTCTCAGTGTTGATGTATATTTGGGTAGTATCATGTAAAAAACTGATATTCAGTTGTATGCTTGGCATGGAAATAGAAAAGTGATGTATTATGCCAAAGAATTTTTCTCTAGATCATTAGAAGCTTCTGTTTCCAGTAACAGGCCCTGTTTCAAATATTTAACCAGTTTTTTCCCCCCCAGCAATGAGCTAGGAGTTAAGTTGGGAAGAATTATGTGAGAAGGAAGAAAGGCCATCTCTGTCTGACACTTCTCATATTCTTCTTCCCATTTTCCTCTTCACTTGTAGTTTCACCTGTTGAATTAACAAATCACATCTAATAATATGAACTAATTGACACAATTGGGATGCATTATGATATATCCTAATGTGGATTATTGCCTATACTTCAAGGGTCCCTGTGTTATATTGAACTTCTTTAGAGAGATGGCTCTTTTCCCCACTTATAGTGTAACAATCAACTTCTGTAATTCTGAGAATCTGCCAGGGTTTAAAGGTATAGGAATGTTTTGAAATCAAAATAGTAACTTTGGGAGCACTCACATGTTCATTGCTGCAGTTCCTCTTAGTCATTATAGCTTTTGAGTTGACTATTTTCATAGTTTTTACTTTGGTTGCCAGAAAATGGGTAAGTAATTGATTCTACTAAACTATTATTGACTATCTTTAGTCAAGAAAATACCCATATCTTTAAAACCAGAGCAACAAATTTCTATTCTAGTTTGCTGTTGAATCAATCTTTGTTCTGATTTAGACATATTTACACAAAATATCATTTTTGAAGTTTACAGAAAGCCTGCATACCTCTGGAATTGAACTAAAATTGATTGCAGTTTAGGGATGGAATTTTCAAAAATAAAAGGATATCATCTGCAAATAAATTAATAACATGCATAATTTTCTGAACAGTGAGTCCTTTAATTAATTTACTGGACCTAATCAAATGTGCCAATAGCTATTGAAAATTGTATGAGGGATAATGGATAGCCTTGTTTAGTTCCTCTTTTCAGTATACAGTACTTAATTCTGAATCTAAGTTATTTGTATAAGCTTAAGCTTGGGACTGAGAAAAGAAACAATCAATTCATGAAATGAATTTGTTTTTAAAATTTTGTCTTTTAAGCAGTGTGAAAAGTATGGCCATTCGACCATGTTGAAGGCTTGAAAAGCATTTAATGAAAGGAACATTGTAGCAGTATCTGTCTCCCCGCCCCCTCATATTTGATAATGTTAAGAGTTCTGTGTATTGCATGTACAATATTTCTCTTAGGAATAAATCCTTTTTGGTCTGGATGTATATATTCAGCAATAAAATTATTAAAACAGAGTAGGATTGAAATAAGTATTTTATCATATTGAAAGCTAACTGGTCTATAGGCTGTAACTGATATTACTCATTCTAATAGGGGAATTTTAAAAGGCTGGATGTTTGTCTGGTCATTCTTTTTTCTGACAGATTCCATTTTTTCTTTTTCTTTTATTTATTTCAATTACACAAAGAATATTAAATCAACAGTAACAGCAAAATGTTTAAACAGGCTTAAGGTATGAGTTAACAGGAAAACACATATAAGGGGTACTTAACAGACAATTCCATTAAGGTAGTTATCCAGATGGCATTGTACAATTAGGATGAACACAAAAGTTCACTGAGGCTTTAGAGCCCAGTTCCTGCACAGGAGGAGAGAGAGAGCGCTGTGGCTGAGAAGCCATTTTGATTAGGTGAGCGTTTTTTTTTCAAACTTGGAATGTTTTTGTTCCTGAATGGTGGGGCTTTTGGGAGTCATTGGGGTGGAGCTAGCAGCCTAGCTGTTTGTAATTGCTTTCAGAGGCACATGCCTTATGGCAGGGACGTAGCCAAGGGGGGGGGGGATCTTGGGGTCCGGACCTCCCCCATTCCATTAGGAAAATGGTGTTTGCTGCTGAGCCGCCATGCCCAAACCTCATTATAATGGTGGCACTTAGTCTGGATCCCCCCTTCCTAAAATCCTGGCTACGTCCCTGCTTATGGTGAACGAATTTTCGCAGTCAGCTCGCCTTCTGCTCTAGTCTTCCCTGACTGTGAAAATTCGTTCACCATAAGCAGGGACGTAGCCAGTGTTTGAGGGTTGTCCATTACTTTTTAACTGTTTTTCCTTAAGGGGCTAAGTGGGGAGCTTTTGCTCAGAGCAAGTGAGTCAGAGACTTGTTTGGGGAAGGAACTAGCAATTGATAGCAGAGGGCAGTACTGGATTGATTCCAGATTAGTTGCTCCTTTCCGGAGACACTTTGAGGTAGAGTAGAGAATGTCTCAGCGGCAGCCTTGGGATAATTTGGTGGCCAGCTTATGTTGGGGAGCCAGGTAAGTTATGGACAGATTGCCTTTCTGCCCTCTAACAAGACCAAATTGTGGGTGGCTGAGCAGTCATATTTATAGAGCAAAACATATGCTAGGGCACATTTTGGGATGTGAATGAATTTCCAGGAGGGAAGAATGAGCAAGGAAGCTGAGAATGCCTTGGCCTTCCATGCAGTTGTCCTTCGGAGAAAGGAGTATTGCTCCCAGAGGGAAGTGTACTTTGATATCTGTTCACTTGAAAACACAAGATCTATCGCCCACTATCACTCCTATCTGTGCAGTGATTATGCAAATTCTGATTGTGATCAATCTATCCTGGCTACATGCTCTTGAGCTCCCCCATACTGAGCTTCCAGGATCTCCTTATATAGAATCATAGAGTTGGAAGATACCACAATGGCCATCTAGTCCAACCCCCTGCCATGCAGGAATACAAAGTCAAAGCAACCCCGAGAAATAGCCATCCAGCCTTTGTTTAAAGACTTCCAAAGGAGGAGACTCCACCACTGTCTGAGGGAGTGTGTTCCACTGTTGAACAGCTCTTACTGCTGTCAAGAAGGTCCTCCTAATGTTGAGGTGGAATTTCTTTTTTTGTAATCTGAATCCATTGTTCCGAGTCCTGTTCTCTGGAGCAGCAGAAATCAAGCTTGCTCTATCCTCAATATGACATCCCTTCAAGAGAGAGAGAGGACCGGGCAGCTCCTCTGCAAACTCCAGAGAATTAGGTGTTCGTATGCATTGTGAATATTTATTCTTGGTCATCCACACCCATCCAAAATGTGGCTGCAACTAGGCTGGGAAAAGAACATTCTTCATGTTCTTTTCGGCACTTTGTTTTCACTATGATCTTATTTTTTTTCTTGAGGAAATGTTATGAAATGAAACTTATAGGGGAGGAATCAATGGTCGAAAACATTTGACTCTTGTCTTGGAAGCTGGGATGTGATGATATAACTCAATACACTGGGGAATGTTCCTTTGCATACCCATTCATGGTAAATACGAAAATCTCATTTTCAATATACATTTCATGGGTGGATGGGTCCAGCATCAGTTAACTATATTGTTGATATAAGAAGAAAGCCTGCATTTCTGTCTTTTCCTCTGAATAGGGCAGTAGCGTCTTCTCAGGATCAGCATGTGTGTGTTAGAATCTGGCCAAACCCAGCTGAAACTCACTTTAAGAATTCTTATAGTATTATTGTTGATTGCTTATATCAGTGGTGATGAACCTTTTACAGACCGAGTGCCCAAACTGCAACCCAGACCCCACTTATTTATTGCAAAGTGCCACGTCCCTCTGGCTTTCTAATAAGAAACTCTGGCAAACTCTGTGCTAGGGTGACAGCATGTGTGCCCACAGAGAGGGCTCTGGGTGCCACCTCTGGCACGCGTGCCATAGGTTCGCCATCACTGGCTTATATGCTTTAATGTTTTGAGCTCATCTGAGAATTCCAGTGCTCATAAAGGGAGACTACAAATAATAATAATAAACATAGTAGTAATAAAAATTTGGAATGTGTAGATTGTTTCTGTTGTCAGGTTACACAGAAGTTAGTATAGCTTTCTTTCCTTACATTTTGGTGTAATAAGCATTGGATTATAATTTAGTGAATGAACAAATACCTTGCTTTTTCTGATGCATTCCTTTTCTTATTCTTTACATAGAATACATCTCTCAAGGCCTGCCAGGCCAAGTCTGATTGGCTTGAAAATGCTAAGGAACCTACCATTCAAGATTTCTTGGATCAGAAGCAGCAACTGGAGGACATAATGCTTCCTATCTTCACAAAATTGGCGGCACCTCGTAAGTACCAGATGTTTCTGGATGGGTAGAAACCACTGACTTAAATGTTTTTCAATTATTTTAGTTTAAAGGAAAAGTTTTCACCTCGAAATGAGGAGGAACTTCCTGACAGTAAGGGCTGTTCGACACTGGAACACACTCCCTTGGAGAGTGGTGGAATCTCCCTCCTTGGAAGTCTGTAAACAGAGGCTGGATGGCCATCTGACAGGTATGCTTTGATTGAGAGTTCCTGCATGGCAGGGGGTTGGACTGGATGGCCCTTGTGGTCTCTTCCAACTCTACGATTCTATGAGTATTGAAGAGTAGGTTCAAGCATGCCTCTTCCAATGTTACTGCCATGATCAAAACAGAAGCCCCTGCACCTGCTTTAAATTTCTTCTGTCAGGAGATCTGGTAATGGATACACCACCACATCTGTTTTGGCCCTAAACTGAAATCAAGCATTTCAGTGCCTATCTACCATATCCAGTTTAACCAATGTTGAAGTATGAGAGTGGTAGTTCATCAAATCTGGAGAATTAAAGGTTCATGTCCCTGATTTACATAGGTTGCTATTAGAAACAAGACTTGGATAGTGTAGTTTTGTAGTTCAACGTGAAGAGATGCATTTTTACTCATTTACCCCCATAATCTATGTAAACATCAACAATCAGATTGTTACCATTGTGAGCTAAGGTTATCTGTGTTAGCTTAAGCTGATGTAGCTACTTTTGAGAGAGGTCTTGTATACAACTACATTTTAAAATGCATGGTTGTGCATACTTAAAAACAAATAAACAGCAGACAACAGTACATATTTTAGTAAATAGTTTTATTTTTCTGAATAAGGAACTAAACAGAAAGCTGCAAATGTTTGTTAATGCTTTCTGTCCAATTTCCCTAATACAATATAAAGGAAGTCAACACAAATATTTGGTTGGTACAGTAGATGGATTTGAAATAAAGGCACATGACCTCTGGAACAAGCTTCAGCTGTGGAAACAATTTATTCATATTTGTTTCATGTGAACTAGATGAACAAAACCTGGCTCATGTGAACATTACAGCTATTACAACATAATGCAAGAACCTGACCAAAGGTGTGAGATTTTACACATGCAACGTAAAAATGGTTTACCCTTTCTTACCTCTTATTAAAAAATTCCAGTCATTTATTCAAAGTGTTTACCCATGTCGCTGAATAGAAACTTCATTAATTTAAATAAATCAATAATTCTGTATTAGTGCAGTGTTGTAGACTCAGCTCCAAGAAAATATTCAAGATTACACATTTGAACAGAATAAGTCTACATTAGCTGAGACTATGAACCAGAACAAAGACATTATACAGAAAAGAAAATCTAAAGAAAACCAACTAGTCTGTTCATAGCAATAGTTACTCCAGAGCTCCACCCAAGACAGTTAAAGGAGCCCGTCCTTGTGATCAGCTTTCTGACTTGCTTGCTCTCTCTTCATAGTTATTATTGAGGTTGAGGAGTATAACGAAGGTAATTCTTCCCTGATGGAAGTTTTTTTGGTGCAAACTCCCGGAAACATCTTTTTGGCTTCTTCATCTGATAGAGATGGAATTACCATGACCTCATTCCCAGGCTTAAAAGAAAAAAGGCAGGGAATAAAAGTTAGGAAGTACGTTACTAAGATAGCTACAGGCATGATGAACTTCCAGTTCTCTTCTATCTGTGCAGACTAGAAACTTCAGTTTATAAATGCATAATATGAATCAGGGATGCGCAGAGTACAACTCATAGGCTACATGTGGTCCTTAGGACAATCAGTTTGAAAAAGCCTGATGATTTTACCTGCCAAGAAGAACAGGAATGGGCCCATCATGGTCTCTCTAGGAAATGAGTTCCAAAATCTGGGAGCATCTGCTAAGAAGGCCCTCTCTCCTGTTCCTACCAAACAAGCCTGAGGGGGTGGTGAGACAGAGAGAAGGGTCTCTCCAGATAGTCTTATAGCTCTAATGAGCTGACAGAATCATATGATTCTATGAAGAGCTATAAGACTATCAGCTCATTAGAGCTATAAGACTATCTGGAGAGGTCCTTCTCTCTGTCTCAGGCTTCTTTGGTAGGAACAGGAGAGAGGGCTTTCTTGGTAGCTGCTCCCAGATTTTGATACAGTCCTTCAAATAACTTGGAGCCAAGCCATATAGGCCTTTATAAGTCAAAACCAGCACTTAGAATTGTGCCAGGAAATGGGCTGGCAGTCAATGGAGCTGTTGCAACAAGGGAGTTGTGTGCTTCCTGTAGCTCCAGTTAACAACCTGGCTGCACTTCTTTGGGCTAACTAAAGTTTCTGAGTGCTTTTCAAAGTCAGCTTCACGTAAAGCACATTACAGTAACCCAAAACAGGTAACCTCTGGGGTTTGGTTCCAGGATCCCTGTGATTACCAAAATCCATGGATGTTCAAGTGCCATTAAATACAATGGATAGTAAAATGGTGTCCCTTATATAAAATTCTTTACATATTTTTTTGAATATTTTCAAGCCATGGATGCTTGAATCCACGGATAAAGAATCTGTGGCTATGGAGGGCTGACTGTAACCAATTATGTACCACTGTGGCTAGATCCGAGTTATTTGTCTCAAGAGGTGAACTGTCTCTCCGGGGCAATGATCAATAATAAATCAGAGGCTGTGGGTAGGAAACTAAAGGACCTTGTGACACAGATGGTTGTTCATCACTTCTTCCAGTTGAAGGGCATGTCTCAGGGACAGAGAGAATACTAGAAGTGAACTAGTGATTCCACATGATGATGCCATTAGAATCATAGAGCTGGAAGGGACCACAAGGGCCATGCAGGAATACAAAATCAAAACACCCCCAACAGATGGCCATCCAGCCTCTGTTTAAAGACCTCCAAAGAAGGAGACTCCACCACACTCCAAGGGAGTGTGTTCCACTGTCGAATAGCTCTTACCGTCAGAAATGTTGAGGTGGAATCTCTTTTCCTGTAGCTTGCATCCATTTGCTTTTTTGCACCATAGTCTGTGATTTTTAAATTTTTATTTTTTATTGAAAAGGACTTCTGGCAAGAGATGGGTTGCACTCATAGCTACTGGTAACCAATCTTGCAAACCAGATCAGGAGGATATTGCTTAACAAAGCAATGCAGGGGAGGAAGACAATATGCCAGATGGCAGGGCAATACCAAGTAATGGGGACAACAGCTCAATGACACAGAGTAAAGTGGGGCAATAGTACAAGAAACCACCAACAATAAGCAGCTGGAGAGAATGATCTTATTTGTCTCTATGCTGATGCACAGAAGATGAGAAATAAACAAGATGAAAGGTGATCCATGATTGATGCAGTAAGGAGATTATAGACCTGAATAGGTATAGTAGTAAAGGAATTTTGATTTTAAGAGGGTTTCTGACAAGGCCCCCCATGATATTCTTGCAGACAATGATACTATTGGTGGATTTGTAACTGGCTGACAAAATGAATCCAAAGAATGGCCGTCTATTGTTCTGTTTATCCTGGAGAGGAGTGACTAGTGGGATGCCATAGGGTTCTGGGCCTGGCTTTGTTCAATATCCTTATAAATTATTTGGATTATGAAATAAAAGGCATGCTCATCAAATTTGCAGATGGCACTCAGTAACAATGGGTAGCTAATACAGTGGTACCTCGGGATACGAAATACCCAGGTTACGAAATTTTCGGGATACGAAAAAATCCCATTGGAAATCATTGTTCCGGGTTACGAATGTTTTTTCGGGTTACGAACAAAATTTTTGGTGCTTTTTTCGGCTTTTTCGCACGAAACGTGGCTTTTCCCCATTAGCGCCTATGGCAATTCGGCTTACGAAGGCTTTTCGGGTTACGAAAGCGGCCGCGGAACGAATTACTTTCGTAACCCGAGGCACCACTGTACTCCAGATGAAAAGATCAGAAATCATATAGATCATAACAGATAGACAAAGCTACTAAAATAAATTCAAACGAAGATAAAGATATGGTTTAGGCAGGAAGAATAAGAAACACAAACATTGGATGAATGGCACCTTCCTTGATAGCAATATGCGTAGAAATGATTTAGGGAACTTAGAACACCACAAGCTAAATATGAGACAACAGTTTTAGGTGGTGGCTAAAAATACCAACACAATTCTAGGTAGTATCAACAGGAATATAGTATTCAGATCAAGGAAAGTAATAGTGCCTTTCTTTCAGCTTTAGTCAGAGTTCAGTTGGAATGCTGTGCCCAGTTCTGGCACAACTCAAGAAAGACATAGACAAGCTAAAACACATCCAATGGAGGGTTACTGAGATGTTAAATGGTTTGGGGTCCAAATACTATGAGCAATGGATCAGGGAAATGGATATGTTTAGCTTGTAGATGAGAACAATGAGAGGTGTTATGATAGCTATTTTTAAATATCTGGAGGGATATCATATAGAAGATGCAGCAAGCTTGTTTTCTGCTCCTTCAGACACTAGAACACAAACCATTGGATTTAAATTAAAAGAAAAAGATTCTGTCTAAATACCATAAAGAACTTTCTGATGCTAAGAACTGCTCACCAATGAAACAGACTGTCCCAGAAGGTGATGGGCTCTCCTTTGGTGGTATTTAAACAGGTTGAATGCCCATGTCTTAGGAAAGCTTTCACTGTGTGTTTCTGCATGGCAGAGAAATGGGACTAAATGGTCCTTGTGTTTTCTTCCAACTCTATGATTCTATACAAACTTCAGGAGAAGTTGGTTTAGGCTAACTCCATAAAAGTCACAGAAGTTTTGACTTACTTTGTTGTCTTTTGAGTACTGTAATTTATCTAGCCTACATGAATTGAATCCCTTCTTTTTCCAGCAGCCAGAAGCTGCATTTACAAACTCCCACAATATTTAGGAAGACATTACTCTATGAGAGCTTCCACTTATGTGCATGAGCAAGTTACAAAATTAAGTAAGCTTAATTATAGAGAACTACCTTCCAATCAACAGGGGTAGCAACCTTCTTAGTAGCTGTTAGCTGAAGAGAGTCAACTACTCTTAGAATCTCATCAAAGTTTCTACCAGTTGTTGCTGGATACAGGATAGAGAGTTTGAGTTTCTTGTCTGGGCCAAAAACAAATACCTATAAAACAAAGTGACAAAATAAGAATCCAAACATTGTGACACATGGACTATTCTCTAACACCAGTCTATCGTATTTATTTTTTCCTAACATTCTTTCCATTGATTTAGTATGGTGCTTTCTCAAAATGCATTCAGGGCACTGCTTTCAATAGAAAGGAAAATTTTGCAGAAATGACTCCAAGTAGCCTCTGGATCACAGCTTTCAGACCATACACCTTTGCCATACATGTATACTTGTATTCCTAAACTGGGTGTGTGTGTGTTTTCCTAGCTTAATTAGTTATTCAAACAGATTTTAAATATCTGTGCAAATGACAGCTGTTTACCTCAAAGGAAACTCATCTACAATTCTTCTGAAATGGTTTTTGCACACACTCATTGATTTAAGTGGGGCCTGTGCAGATGCTGTGTCAGATTATGCCTCTTGTATGGAGTACTCAAGATACAAATAAAGATCAAATGAGAACTGATTCTGTGACGCTGGCCTCCAAACTATCACTGTTAGTGTACAAACTTTTTTTGCTTTACACACACAAACAAGAAATGTGTGTATATATAGTATTATCACTATATATAGTGATATAGGGTCCAGTTTGCCTTGTAAGCTAAATGGAATCCAGTTGTGTTATTGTTGTTGTTGTGTGCCTTTAAGTAACTTCTGATTTATGGAGACTTGGAATTTATGGAGGTCTTGGAATTTTCTTGGCAAAATTTGTTCAGAGGTGGTGTGCCATTGCCTTCTTCTGAGCATGTGACTTGCCCAAAGTCACCCAGTGGGTTTCATGGCTGAGAGAGAACCAACACTCAAACCACTATGCCACACAATCCAATCACTACTAGAAATAGATCTCAGGATCCCCCCCTCCACCTCCCTTATAGTATAATCTGCTGTATTGTTCTTGGATTACAGGTAAAGATACTGCAGTTTATCTTTAGATTTACAGTCTATTACATCTGTAAAAGTCTAGAAAAGTTGCAGTGTTTTCTTCTTTCCTTGCAGCAAACCCACAAAGCAAGTCACGTATTTCCACAAACAGAGAATGAGAAGAGAGATAAAGCATTGTCCAAAAGCAGACCAACTTCCTATAAGAGAGTAAGTCTGAAGCCAGCTGATCAGTTAGCAGAGACACATACTATGGACTGTCAGCCTATGGATTGATTACTTAGGCTACTTCTGTGGGGAATATCAAGCAAGTTGTTTCTGATGCTGCTCCATATATAACTGGTAAAAAAGGATCAACTGTCAACATAGTATAAATAGAGGGTGGAAATGTTTTTCTGTTACAGCAGTTTGTTCTTGCATAGTTGTCTTCTGGAGACCAAATACAAAACCAAGCTATTTTCATCCTCCCTGCTCCACCTTCACCTCTCATTACCATATGCCTCATTGTCTTCCCTCCATTTTTCTCTCTGCCCATTTCCATTACCACCAGGATGACTGGCAAGAAACAACAGAAAGTGGGAAAGGCAGCAGCATCACTGGGAGTGCAGACAGCACCAGGTGACAACCCAGGATAGGGGGTGACACCTGGTCATCTCCCTGCCCCCCCCCCGCAGGCATTGTTTTGGCCCACACGGGGGCTCCACCACCCCATGCAGGAGCTGCTAGGGCCTGCTCTGACTTTCCCCTTGGCTTGGGTGGGCTCTTCCTGGGCCACGTTGGTTCTTGCTGGGCCTGGGTTGGCTCTCGCTAGGCTGTCTCTCTTGGCTCTCGCAGACATCCTTCTGGCTTCGGACTTCTGGAAACCCCACCGGAAGTCTGGAAGTCTCTCCCCCCGCGCAACGGTTGTCACCCATTGCGGGGACAACAATGGGAAAGGGAGGATTTGGGGATGATGAGGCTGACTCAGCAACTGGAATAATAGATCACTCCATCCTGCAATACCTGCTTGTGACATACTTACAGCATACAAGGAAATGCAGGAAGTTGGCAAAGCGAGAAGAAATATCTCTTCTACTGTCAGATCAACTCAATCTCCCTTCCCCATTTCTTCTTCTCAGTTGTTTCTGAAAATCATCTGAGCAGTAAAGATGAGTACTGGGGAAGAAGGCTGAAACCTGCTCTTCTCGTGCTCTCCCACCCCACTGCCAGACTGATCTGTGTGAAACAACAGAGAACTGGAAGAAACAGACTCATGGGGGAGGATTTGGGAAGCCTGTCAGGGCACATCTGTCCCAGAGGTAGGAGGCTCTGTACACTTAAACTGATTGATAATGAACTCTGTGAAATAGTTGGAAGAAGAGATTCTAAGAAGGCTGGGACCTGCTGGAATATAATGTTAGAGTACTTACAACACGAGCAGTCAAAGGTATACCATCTTTGTCTCTTTCATTTGGGTCCAGCATACCTAGCTGGACTGCAAGCTCTCGCTTTGAATCAGCAATTATTGGAAAAGGAAGGTTCTCTGTGGCCTCATCACCATTGTAGGCATTGATATCCTGCAGAATGGGAAATAATTAGTGTTTTAGTACCAACATACTAACTGCACACTCCCATGTTTCTTTTCAACAATAAAGTGTCAATATTATTAACAGATATTTCAAGCCGGAGTAAATTAAATAAACCAAAACATAATAAATTAAATCAAGCAATGACTGAATAAATCTAATCTGACTTGGTTTAAGAGATCACTTTGAGAAAGATCAAGATTTGCTTTTTCTGAAAAATGCCCTCTGCAACCTATCTTAAAAGAAAGGCTTACTAACTTAACATAATTTTATTAACCTTGTGAACCAATGGCCCTTATAAATATAATGTCCTCAATTAATACTTAAAATAGATCAAGATTTGCTTTGTCTGAAAAATTCCCCCTCCAGTACAGTGGACCGTCCATATTCACTGGTGCTAGTGCCACAGGACCCCCATCCGAGTGGAAAAATTGAAAAATCCTATTTTTTAATCTGAGAGAACACCTCTCTAGGAATCTCTGGATCCTTCAGAGCAACTCTATGGTCAACATCCACCAGATGTTGACCATAGAATTGTGCTATAGAACCTACAAATGCCTGGAAAAGTGTTCTCTCTAGGAATCTCTAGGTACTCAAGTACAACTTCTGATGAAAGTTTGCTGGAGAGTCACACAGGAGAAACTAGAGATTTCTAGAGAGGACATATTAATCAAATCCACAAAGGTCAAAGCTACAAATGTGGAGGGTCAACTGTTTTTGTCAGTTTTATTACAAGTTCTGTAATGAAGATCTCTATGGTGTATGCTAACTCAACTTTAACTATTATCTTTATAGACATTAAATGCTATTCACCTTATCTGAAAAGGAGCAGGCAGCTAGATTGTCCAATTTGGACTAGGCAGATCAAGTCCTTGTAGTTCTTTACACTTGTAATTGCTTCTTTAGGAGGAATGCATGATTCACTATTAAATCAGAGTGTAGTGGAATCTCCCTCCTTGGAGGTCTTTAAATAGAGGCTGAATGGCCATCTGTCGGGGATGCTTTGATTTGGAATTCCTGCATGGCAGGGGGTTGGACTGGATGGCCCTTTTGGTCTCTTCCAACTCTATTATTCTATGACTCTATGCTAATATTGTAAGACAGACTAGCTTCTTACCCAGAATACTAAAATACTTCATGGTCAATATAGATGTACAACACTCCATTGTCAACAACAACAACAACAAAAACAACAACAAAATGGAATACCTTCTGGTAGATTAAACTTCCAGTGATATGCTGAGAAAAGATAGGACTAATAGTCTCGTTCAGCCCAAACAGCAAAGTAGACATATTTCAAACAAAAATTGCCAAAGAAGTGATTGTAGAAAGTATTTCAGAAAGCGTTTTTAATAGTATTACCATTTTAGGAGCTTTGAAAAGAATTATTTTCAAATTGTAACCAAGTAAATATTATATAATTTCATCTCCTGTAGAGCTGGACCTGCACACAAGTTGCATCTGAAAACTGAGTGTAGCTATCTACTGAATGTAACTACACTAAATCCATAAAGTATTTTACCCATTAAGAACAGAAATTAATAGAAAAGGCATTTGTAGCTACTCCAGTGCCATTCTATGCTCAGTGTATATTGGACATTGACCACAGAGTTGCACTGGAGGACCTAGAGATTCCTAGAGAGATGTCCTCTCAGGTAAAAACAGTGTTTTTGTTATTTGTGGTTTTTCCATATTCACAGGGGTCTTTTTCCCCTAACCCTAGCGAATATGGAGGGACAACTGTAAGTGAAAACAGAGGGTCAACTGTACTGTTATTAAACTAGTTCTTCACATGCCGAGATACTTCCCTTCCTTGTATTCTTAAAGAAACTGTTTGGCTTGAAAGCTTTAAAGGGGCATATTAAACAGCTGGGCAAGTATAACTTTTTTTACATCCATGTGTATTTGTGCCATTTAATTATTTTACCCATCACAGATTGGGGAGCTGTCTTCTAACAAAAAGGATAGTTAATTTCTCACATTAAAATCAACTTACAATGAGCTGGCTGTATTCTTAATGACCTTCAAAATCCAAAACAACTAAGTATGTTCAAAACAATTTATAAGCAAAAATTGAATTAAATCCACCACAAGTAAAAAAGTAGATGTAGCCTGCATTAAGTAGAAAGTAAAATAACTAGTCAAGATGAGAGTATCCAGCTTCACACTTCTCAGTTTCTCCATCCAAGCAAAACAAAATACATTCCCATTTGGGTCAAAAAATGAAGCAGTTTTGGGAGATGCAGCTTTCACTCTCTCCTTATAGTCACATGAGAGTAGAAGCATAGAAACCTCAGGTTCATCTCTGTTATGCTGGAGTGGATTAGAGCTGGGGTGGGCAACTGTGGTACAACTATGGTACTTTGGAGGGCTACATGGACTACCAAAAATGTAACCAAAAGAAAAAAAAATGGAAGTGGTCAGAAGTCCATTTACAAATTTGAAAAACAAGGTTTTAAACATTACACAGGGATACCATATAACTTATTTAAAAGATGAATATCCACACTTGGAGCCTCCACATACTTCAGTTCACTCTCTTGGAAGGAGGGCTAGAGAGAGTCAAAGTGGGAAGTATGAACTGACTGAAGCCTGCAAAAACAGCCTTAAGGCTCCTTCCAAGAGAGTGAACTGCCTACCCGGTTTAGAGATACAGTACACAATTTTGGTTTGGAAGTCCTATACCATTTCAGTTCACTAGTGCCACCATTTCATACTGCAATACCTTGCTCCAAGAGAGATGGTCTTTGACATCATCAATAGAGAGGGCAATCATTTTAATGTTCCGCTTAGCAAACTCTGGTGCCAATTTTGCTGCTCGCCCAAGTTCTGTTGTGCACACTGGTGTAAAATCTCGTGGATGAGAGAAGAGGATGCCCCATCTGAAAGAAAAATAGCCACATGGCAATGTCTTGAGCGGGTAACACTGAAATTCAGCAATATACAGGTTATTCAAAATGTTTTAACTTGTAAGACTAAACAACTAAAATTTACTCTTACATTAGTTCACATGTAGGCAAACCACAGCTCTCCAAATGTTTTGAACAAGAACTCCCATGATCCCTGACCATTAGTTATACTGGTTAGTAATATCCAAAGGCCACAGATTAGCCAAATTAGAAAAAAATGCCCATTAGCATTCTGTTTCTTTTTAACAGAGCCATCAATTTCCACTCAATCATATCTTCTGAAGCACTGTTGCTGTTGCTTGCTTTCAAATCAAGTCTGGTTTGACACTAAATCGAACTTACTGCGTGGTTTTCTAAACAAGATTTGTTCAAAAGGGTTTTGTCATTGCCCTCCTCTGAGCTGGTTGCCAAATAGATTAATCTCTTGATCACCACTCCCATTGCTGCTTCACTGACTGCTAATACTGACTCCACCTCTTAAAACTGGTCTCCCTGCATTTCTAGGTCATATATAAAATAAAGCATTTCACAGTGTACATTTTTCCCAATAATCCTGAGCACAATGCCAGCTTCTGTTTGGCAGTGGAACATGAATCAGCAATGATTAATTCCAAATTGAATACTGAAGCCAACATCAATGCTGGCAAGGGCCAACATAATCATTTAACAGAGCTAATCATTTTTATTTTTATTTTGCAATACAGGCACATGTTAAGTGTAAAAAGATATCATTAAATACCAAAATTGGAATCACCCTATTTATAATTTCTATGTATGGATGTGAAAGCTGGGCAGTAAGGAAAGCTGAAAGGGAAAAAAATTCAGCTCACCTACAATGTGCTGAAGGAGAATTCTACAGCTACTGTCCAGATAAAAAGGTCTGAGAAGAAATCAAGCCTGAACTCTCACCAGAAGCCAAAATGACTAAACAAGTGGTTCTCAAACCCTTTATCCTCGTGACTTACATGCAGATGTTGTGCCCCCCAATGTTGTATAGGAAGAAAAATATTTTGTTTATTATTTTTGTTTACTCATTCATATTTATATTTTAACATTTCAAATTAGAACAGTTTTATTTAAATAAATGCAATACCTTACTGAACATGTGTAAATTTTATACATACTACTTCACACTGCAGAAACAAAGCAGTTAGACACTACTTTATACTACAGGATGCTAGAATTTGTATTTTGATGAGGCACCAAACTCTCTGACAGACCAGGATGAATACCTTGCCAAACAACAAATCCCAGGATTCTGTAGGATAGTCATAGCAGCTGAAGTGGTATCAAACTGCACAATTTCTGCAGTATGGCGGGTCTCACAGGCAGAGGCATGCTCTTTCATTCTCATTTTCCACTCACACATAAACATTCATTCTCTTGTGTATGTCAAGTGTACACAAGTGCATATGCAAATAAAAAGATGAGTGTGATTGTGTAAGAGAGAAACAGAATTTGCGTGTGAGACTGTGTGTGAATGAACATATTTGAGGGAGAATCAGAAAAAGAGTGTTACCAAGTGTGTGACAGAGAATTAATATGTGAGAGAAAGTCACACTGAGGGAGGTACCTAAGGTGTGTGAGAGAATAAATACAGGTACATGTGTGACTGTGAAAGAGTGTCACAGTGTGTATGTGTGAAAGAGAATTATTTGAGATGTATGTGAAAGACCATGCCTTGAGAGAGTGTAAGAAATAACTTGCTCAGAAGATGTGTGTGTGTGAGAGAGAGAGGCTTGTGTGTGTCACAAACAAAGAGATCAAGAAATCCTCTGTAGCACCTTTTGAGACTCAAAGAAATTCAAACAAATGGGTCACAGAATGTGTGAATGAACCCCTGCAAGAGTGGGTGTGCATGAGAGAAAGAGTGAGAGAAATAGTGTGATTGAGCGTGAGAGAGAATGAGTGTGCATATGAGAGTGATTGGGCCCCCTCCCAGAGAAACTTGGCTTATAAAACAAGAGCTTTAAGATTCCATTGCATCATGTTTATTTAATCATTTGAAATGGAAAAAGTGGACTTACAGCTTTTACCTCACTTGCAAATTACTCAAGAGTTTTGAATCACAAAAAAACCCACAACAGAACCCCACATAATGTATTCACTTAAATTAGAAACTTCTAGGGATCCAGCAGTGGTTTGAGTGTTGGATTATGACTCTGGAGACCAGGGTTTGATTCCCAGCTCAGCCACGAAACCCACTTTGTGACTTTGGGCAAGTCACATTCTCTCAGCCTCAGGGGTTGGCAGTGGCAAACTTCCTTCGGAATAAACCTTGCCAAGAAAACCCCATGATGGGGTTGCCTAGCGGTTGCCATAAGTTGGAAATGACTTGAAGGAACACAACAACAAACAACAATGCCTGGAAGACTAGGGAGAAGAAGGAAATAAATAAATATATTGTTGTTGTTGTTCCAATATGAGACCCACTTACAGTCAGCCCTCCCTATCCATGGATTCTTTATTGATGCAGTCAATCATTCCTGGTTAGATTTTTTTTAAACAAATATAAATTCCAGTGAGCAAACCTTTGATTTTTCTCATTTTATATAAGTGACATCCTTTTGACATATTTAATGGGACTAGACCATCCATGGATTTTCTATGGGGGTCCTGGAACCAAATGCCAGTAGATACCAAGGGGCACCAATATCCCACCCTTAGTAAATTTCCCTGTTTTGACAGATCTTTGCAGCAATCGAGCCGGGACTTCAAGTCAGATTCAAAGCATAGCTGGATTGCTCTAAAACTAATAACCACATTTCCCAAACTGGTAGGATTCAAGATACAGCTGTGTTAAGGGCCTGAAAACAGACAGGCCAAAATAAAGCTGCTTGGGGTCTCTTTGGAGGTATGCTATTTAAATGATGCATGCATCCTAAGAATCCGGAAGCTGCACCAAAGCTGCACTCCAGTGCTTAGGAATGGAGTGTGGCTTTGGCGCAACCTCCGGACTCTTAGGACCCATGCATCATTTAAATAGCATACTGTACCTCCAAAGAGACCCCAAGCAGCTTTATTTTGGCAGTCTGTAACAGGCCAAAGTTACGCTCCAGTCCTAAGACTTTGGTGCGGCTTCTAGGCTCTTAGGATGCCTGTATCATTTAAACAGCATGCCTCCAAAGTGATCCGAAGCAGCTTTGTTTCGGCCTGTCTGTTCAGGCCCTTTAGTCTGTAAAATCAGCATGTACAGAAATACTGTAGTACTTTGGAGATTCACTAAGGCGCAAAACACACTGCAGAGACAATCCAGTTTGAGACCACGTTAACTGCCCTGGCTCAATGCTAGCAAACTCTGGGGACTGTAGTTTTTGTGAGGCGTTGAATCTTCTGTGTCAAGAGAGCTCTGGTGCCACAATGAACTACGCTTCCCAGAATTCCCTAGCACTGAGCCAGGGCAGTTAAAGCGGTTTCAAGATGGATTATTTCTGCAGTCTGTTTTGGCCCTCAAGGAAGAAGTTGGCAGCATGAGCTTTCCTAGACTAAAGCCTACTTCCTTCCAAAGGCATCTGAGACACTGGAGTCAGTCAGGCAGAGGAAGGAGGAGGGCAGGGCTGCTAGGCTGCATCCACACTGCAGAAGTGATCCAGTTTGGGACCGCTTTTAAACGTCTCTTGGCTGTAGGCTATGGAATTCTGGGAGTTGGAGTTTGTTGTGGGGCGCGGAGCGGAGCTCCGCTCCGCGCCCCACAACAAACTCCAACTCCCAGAATTCCACAGTCTTCAGCCAAGACGCATTTAAAGCGGTGCCAAACCGGGTTATCTCTCCAGTGCGGACGCAGCCAAGAGGGCCTCTCTCACTCACGAGTCTCCCAGGAAGTCATGAAAGCGGATGGGTCCCTGCGTAGTCTCCGCGTGGAAGTTGGGGGCCTCGTCTCCCAAGAGAAGGCCCGGCATGGCGGAGGAGGAGGAGGGCGAAGAGAGAGCCTGGCGCAGGAGAAGAAGAGGCGGCCAAGGAGCAGCCAAACTGACGAATGGAGTCCAGAGGGAGGGGAGGAAGAAGGGGCGAGGCTTCGGAGGCGCCTTCCCTCCCTCGGAGGGCAAGGAAAAGGCGGCCCTGAGGGGGCTGGAGCGAGGAGGGTGGGCCGCTCTGGTGCTTCAGGCCAGGCCTCTCCCAGTCCCAGCCAGCTCGGGCATTGCGTTACATTTCAGCCCCACTGAGTGGCCTTGGCCAAGGCACGCTCTCTCAGCCTCGGAGCATGGCCCTGG